>NW_016690520.1:42599-74281 GCF_001604755.1 Lepidothrix coronata | reverse complement strand
TGTCCCTGCCCATGGCAGGGGGTGGAATGAGATGATCTTTCATGTCCTTTTCCAACCCAAACTAGTCTGTGTTTCAGCTTTGATCTGGTTTTCCCAAGGCAGCTGGGATGGTGGTGAAATCAGGAGTTGTGGGATTGAAATCTTTTTCCTCACCTTTCATTTGAGTGAAGTTCTTCCAGCTCAGGACACTTGAACTGTTGTAGAGGAGACAGAAAAGATTAACCTGTTTCTTGAACCCTCTTTGCTTTTACACTCAAACCATAGCAGTCGCTCTTATTTGAAACAAAGCAATAGTTCAAACTCTGCATTATTACACTATCATAAGAAAACGCCTGTTAAGAATGAAAGAATTATGTTATCTAAAATAAGACCATTTTCTGTGGCACTGCAGGATTGAAATCTCAAGTTATTGCCTTAAAATTCCCTCATGTAAAATCCATAAGCTCACTGAAAAAAAAAGGGTTCTTGTTTCAGTTCTCCCAGAAGTGGATGATCTGGTCCACTTCAGTGTGTCCCCATCCAAAGGGAAACCTTGTGAGGTGTATTATGGGATGTCACATCTCTGGGACCTCACATTTCTAAGGGGAAGAATTTTTTGCAAAATTGTATGATAGAATAGTCCTTAAAACTCAGAGAATCACAGGAATTAAACACAGGAGGGGCCATCCTGTAGTGCTGCATCTTCTTGTAGTCTGCTGCTCATTTGCACTTCTTTTCTCTCACTCAGAGCCCAGAAATGCACTGCAGCTCTCACCAAATCTAACGTGTCTGTTGGAAACTTTTGCTCTCAAACATCAAGATATGGCAGCTCCACTCCTTCCCTTTGCAATTTGCACCAGTGGTTAATCACCCATGTACTGTAAAAAATGTGTCCCTTCCTTCTAATCTGAAATTGTCTGAGGCTCCACAGAACAGCAGCTGTGAATCTGACAGAGCAGTGTTTCATGAGCTTTCCCTGAAGTGATCTAATAATATTTAACATCTGTGGACCGCTCAGATTGCCAAGATTTTACAAGCCTGCAGCGAGAGAGTTTGCATTAGAAAGGACACCCCACTTTTAACTGCTTTCATACATGCAAATTTGATGATTTTTTTGAAGAAATCAGCTGACATCTGGGTGTGCAGGAAGGTGTGCTGCAGATTTATTGTGCTCTGGAGTATTAGTGTAAATGTGCATTTGCTGTGTATCTTCACCTTCCACCCCTGGGTCCATCCTGACTCTGCATTTTTTGCGCTGTATCTTGGACAGAAATAATAACTAGGTTTGGACAAATGTTTCAAGTGTTTGTCAGTCTTAGAAAACTAGAAATTAAAATCTGGAGTGTACACTGGGGTGTGCTCGAATTAAAGACTGGTTTACAGAAACCCAAACAGATGAACATAAAACAGTGGCTTTTACTCTGATCGAAGATTTGCTTCAGCTGTGTTTGTTCTGCTTGGTTTTGCTTTTCACAAGCGAGAGTTTTGGTGGTACTGGAAATAAGAGCTGGTTGTTTACTGAGGAACATGCATTTGGAGGGAGGATGGAGGAGTTGTGCCTGAAGGTTACACGGTGTCTCTTGCTGGGTTTGTGAGATGCCCTGGAGAGCCTGGAAGGCAGGATGGTGCCAGGAGAGGGGTTGGGTGGCTTTGGGGTGAACAGAGAGACGTGAGCAGTGTCTGAGCTCATCAGGATGAAAACCCTGGGAGCCCCAGAGGTCTGTCAGCCGTGTGACTGCTCGGAAAACAAACCTGGAGGAGAGAGCAGGGGGTGTGAGGGGGTGAGGGCTGGGTACCTGTGCCTGCTGCAGAGGCAGATGGAGCTGCTCCTCTGCAGGATGAGTCAACCACTGTGGGGCTTAGTTCTGCTTTTGCAAAGTGTTAGATATCAAGGGGTTTGAGTTTTTTTTTGGGTCATATCACAGACTGCTCCAGAATACCTAAGAACTAAAAGGACAGTGGTACTTTCACTGGAAGCTGCTTAGGGTGAGCACTGTGCTCTCCACTTGCCTGTTAAGCCTGTTTTCAGGTCCCAGGGCTGCTGTTGTGGTCACCTGGGTCTGTTGTACCAAGTGTAGGAATACACTGGGAAATGCAAATGAGAGAAGGGTCCTGATCCTGGTATTTTATTACTTGAGAAATACAGTAGATTTGCTGCTCTTAGGATTCCTACCTTCAAATTAATTTCTCCTTAAGCTGACCTCCACAGGCTTAACTTCTCTAGAGCTTCTGGGTTGGTGCCATGGTGGGCTTGGAACTGGGTGATCTTTTAAGGTCCCTTTCAACCCAAACCATCCTGTGATTTCATGAAATGCTGCGTATTTGTACTAAGATACTGTTTTTGTGCCAAGTTGTTGAGTGATCCTTGTCCAGCTGGATGTCAGTGCTCCAGCTCATCTCTGACCTTCTCCAGGTGTGCTGGGAGAAGAACAACCAACCTGGTGGCAGGCAGAGAAGAGCCTGGCTGTTGTGTGTCTGGATTCAGCTCTTTGCTGTCCTCCAGAGGTTTTGTGCGAATTTGATAAAATTTTCCAGGTTGTTAAGGCCACGGGAGGTATCGAGGAGCTTAATACCGGTTTTAAAAAGGTGTTTAGTGATTAGTTCCCACTGGTTTTCTGTAGGAGTTTTATGTCTGGCTGCTGCTTTAAACCCTGCCAATTACCCTCTTACAGCTTTAGGTACATTGCTGCACATCAAAGCGTGTCCTGAGGTGTTTATGTGACAGTTTTTCACTCATACAATGGGGACAATGTTTCTTCATTTCACGATAATGAGGAGGGAGAGCATATAAAAAGCTGTTAGGTTCCTGAATTCTGTGGAATCACGGGCTAAACATTTAAACTACCCCTTTCAACAGCACTTGATCATTAGCAGTTCACTGCTCATAACCTCAGTGGCTTGGCTTTCTCAGCAAGGACTGAAAGATTTTTGTCTTGCATTTGAAAACTGAATTTTGTATGAAAAAAACCAAAGTTTTGTTTTTAATTTGCCTCTGGAGAAGCCGGCTCTGAGCAGAAAACACCGGGGCAGAGGAATTTCAGAGAACTACAGTTGACACAGAGATACTGAGAGGGGAAGGGGTGCTTGAATTAATTCCATCTCGTTGTGGAATACAGAACAGTCCCTGTTGTGCATTGCTGCAATCTCACTGGGCTCCCAGTGGCTTTGGAAAGGATGGGATTAGAGGAACAGTGATTAAGATTATCCTTCCCTTTTAATGCCTGTGTTATGTCTGTATTGGAATAGTCACTGTGATTATCCCTATACCCTGAGATTGGTTTCTTGTCCTCAGATGATGGAGCAGGAGTGTGGCTTTTATGCAAACATATTGTGAGTGTTGGACAAACTCAGTATTGGACCTGAGCTGAGAGGATCTTTCTTTAGGCAATGGTGGGAGATGCAATCTTGTATTTTCCTTTGACATGAAAGATCTGCCTCTGGCCTTCTAAGGAAGTATTTTGGTCCATTCCTGCTCTTGGTCTCCTGCAATGTTTGTTGAAGTGGAATTAGTTTTTTTCAGACTTGAAGAGCTCTTTTGTTGGATACCAGTCTGTAATGCGTTTAACTTTATATTATGTTATATTAAAGTTCAGTGAAGCTGAATCTCTGTTTTTATTTCTCTGCCAGTCAAATCAATATCCTTCATCTATTTGCCAATGGGAGGCAGAAAAAAAAAGAACAGTTTATGTGGGTGGCAGTGCCTTGATTGGCACACGAGAGGAACAAACAAGAGCAGATAAATTGTTTTCTTTTTTTCACGTTCCTTTGTTTTCCGAGTTTTTCAGTGGGGTCTGAAGCAGTTCTGGAAGTGCCACAGTTTCAGCTGCTGAGGAGCACATGCTCTGTCAGTGTGTAATTTGTTGTCAGCTCCAACAGAAGGCTCTTCCCTGGTGGAATCATTTAGGACCAGTTGCTGCTGCAGGTGTCCGTCTTCCTGTCGACACAGTCCATTTCCCTGAGACACCTGGATACACACTGGGAAGATAAGTCTGCTTGGAAAGTGAAGCACGGATACAGCTAGCTGCTTAAACCTCCTCCTGCTAAGGAGAAATGCTAAGAAAGCCTCTCCAGTTCTTAAAATGATAGTCGTGGCATTTTGTTCTCGCTCTTTTTTCAGTCGGTTAAAGCTGAGACAGCCCTTCAGCAGGCTGTGGAGCAGAGAGGAGGGCAAAGCTGTGACATAAGAGGGGGCTGCAGCCACAGCCCCCCGTGGGAGCATTAGCAGAGGTTAAGAACTTCAGGAATACGCTCACAGTGCCCTAATTCTGCTTCTGTCAAAGTCGCCGTTGAAAGGCTCCCTGGCATCATTTAGAGCAAATGGGAGCTAATGAAGAACGCTCTGACAACTCCACGCTGGAGGAGCTGGCCACGGGAAAGCTGCTGGCTGCTCTTTAACCCTGACACCTCTGAACTGCTCAGCCGGCTCTGGAGTGGCTTGATCTTTAAATTTCAATTTAACATTTCGGTTTCTAATGATGGTTTGAAACTAGCAAGCAGGATGTAGTCTAGATTTCCTTTTCTGCCTGGTTATTGTCCCGGGTAATATTCTCAGTGGGTGATAAATCCATTTAAAGCTTAATGCAGGTTATATTCTTACAGTTGACTTTCTCGGTGCTGAGACTTCAGCGTAGCTATAAGCACTTACTTAAGGAGGTTTGCAGGTTGATGTGGATACGGATTCTTGGTTTTCAGAATGTTTCTGTGGGTGAATTGTTTTATTTCCATTAGGTTTGGTCGTTACTTTTGATTTGCTTGTATTTGAATTGAAATTGGGGGAAAATGGTGTTTTGAGGTAATTAGATACATAAAGTAGTTTAAGCATGCTGTCTACAGGAGGAGAAGATAAGTTTATAAGTTTTTTTTTACATTAGAATTGATTTATTAAAGTAACTTGGTAGATATAACGTTGAAACAGATGTAATATGAGCCACGTAGAAACTTCCCTTTACTTGCCTGGAGTGTGGCTTAGAAGAAAGGGGAGTGTTTGTGGCTCTGTGGTTTTGCAGTGTGAGAGGGAAGAGGTCAAGGCAGAACGAGCAGGGTCCTGAGGAGCCCTGTGCTGGTGACATTCCTGCCCTGCCTGTTGCAGGTCATTCCTTGGGATTCAGGAGCTCCAGGAGAGCTGTCTGAGATCAAGGGCTGTTTTCCTTTCAAATTCCTTCTGAAGTTAGTAAGCTTCTTCCCAGCAAACTGTAATACCTTGCTAGTCTTCTTGAAAGTGTTCTTTCGGATGAATCCACACTCCAGATTTTTATTTAATTCCCACGTTTTCACTCCGCCGGCCTCCTGATCACCACAAATCCTCTTTATCCCGGTGAATTGTGAATATGGAAAACTTCTTTTAAATAATGCTCCGTATGAGCACGAGATAATTGTGTTTATCTATTTCGTGCAAACCCAGCTTTCACAGCACATTAAGTCTGGGAAGTCAAGCATTTAGAAAAAGCAGCATTACAGCTGAGCAGCAAATCTAGGGGCTCTTATCACCCTTCAGAAGGCTGCTCCTGCCAGCCCTCCCTCTTCCTTTGCTTCTCCCTGTGATCTTGGTCAGCTGAACTCCAAAGGGCTGGCCTGGAAGACAATATTTCTTCTACTGTTTCTTCCACTTTTCCCATTTCCAGTGCTGGAGAGGGACTTTTTCAGTGGAGGCAGCAGTGACCTCTGCAGTGGGTCATTGTGGAGCAAATGGAACCAGACTGAGGGAGGGAGGGAGGATGGTTTCCACAGCTTGGAGTCTGCACTTGGGAAGGATGGGATGAAAACTGGAGACCCCCTTTGCCAGCAGGAAAGAAATTGGCTTCTTTTACTACTTTTACCCTTCACATCAGTGTTTGGTTTGGGGCTTTTTAGGAGCTGAGGATTGGGGCTTGCTACCACTTCACTTCCCAGACCTATTATTTCTCTCTGACTTTGTGGAAGTTAGTTTTTCTCTCGTGTTGGGTAAGTGTAGAGATTCATCAGGCTTTCAGATAAAACAAAAGATATCTATTTGTGGGCTTGGCTACTGCTGAGGAACAAAATTTGTGTGCTTTTTTTATTAACACACGGACTTAAGATTGCAGCTGCCATCCCATCAATTCTGAGTAAGGCTGCTGGAGTGGATTATTTTATACTCAGTGAAACAGCATAGAATGCAAGTGCTTAACAAGATTGGACCCTGTAGACACATCAGACAGCAGCTTTACAAAGCTGCTGTGCAGACACCAAAGCAAAAATTAACATGTGAAGGCCAGACATGCTTTTGAGACAGATAAAACCAGTATTGATCCACAACCAGGGCTACCTTCAAGTTTTGAGATGAGCACCTGGCATGGGTGTAGCTCTGCCTGAGGAAGAGCAGAGGAGTTTTGCCCTTCTGTTGATAAATATGTAGTGAATCACTTAGGCTCGTTTCTGCTCCAGAAATCAATCCTAAAGCTTTTATTCAGCCCTTTCAGTCACTTCCTACTCCTAAATGAGCGAGGCAGCCAGAATTATAACTCTGGATGAGCATCCCCCTGTAACAGTGGTTGGTTCCCACCTGCTCCACGTGGTGGTAATTCAGCAAAGTAAATTTTGCTGTGTGAAATAATAACACAGAGGCAAGAGGATCTGTGCCCCTTAAGGTGAGAGCATGTGGGTACAGATGATGTGCAGAAGGATATCCCATGGAGATATTTGTGTTACCTGGGAGGGAGGAATGTGAGGGCACAGCCACTGTGTGGCCATCACAGGTCAGGTATCTCCTGTTGTCAGTGCAGATATAAAATCACTGCTTGAAAAAAAAATAAATGAAGACATCTAGATTTGTGCTGCTGTGACAAAGCAGAACGTTGTCCTCTGGGTATAGTTTCTGTGCACTGAAGAGCTAGAGGCTCAAAACTTTTAAATATTGAAATTTCATTATTTTTTTAAAGGCGCTCATTTGCCAAAAATTAGCCAGGAGAACATGGAAGGTGGTCACTGCCTTTTCATGTGTCTCCAAGGGGGGGAATCCATCCTGGAGCAAGGGGAGCGCTCAAGAGCATCACTGGAGATTTAGGAGCTCTAATGTCCCTTCCCAAGGACTGTGTCACCCAGCTGTGGGAAAAGCCTTCCTCTGGACTGGCAGCATTTTTGTACCTCATGCTCTTGAAGCCCAGGGTCTGGGGAGTGAGAGCTGTTGGTATTTCTGAAACGTGAAACCTTGCCTCGTGTTTTGGTTTGAGCTGATGCACTTCTCTTGTCACATACATCTCATTATTATCAAGTAAAGCAGAGTTTGCATTGTGTTCTTTGTCTGCTGCTGGGTTTACTGGAATCCATAATCTAAATTGTGCATTAAAAATAATGGTAAATGTTGACACAGCACCTCTCTTTTTTAATTTCCTGCCTTTTCCCAGGACCTCAGCATCAAACAGTTCTTTTTTCAACCCCTGCCACAGCAGCCTTGACCCGAAGACCATTCCAAGTGATGTTCCCTCTGTTCTGCCAAGTCAATATTTTCTGTCTGCTGTTCTGTACATACCTCACATTATTAAGTCCCTTTCCTTTATTACATCTCCCTGTGGCCTGTCTCCTGTGATAGGACAAATATTTGCCTCCCTGGAAATGCAGTGAGACTCAAATACAAGAAGCACCTCCTAAATGATTTTTTTTCTTTGTGCCTAATTAAGGTGGCTATTTTTAGGTGTTTTTTTTAAAGCAGCCTAATTAGCCCTACCATCCTGCACAGCATCAGTCTGTCTCTGTTTGATGGTGTGGCTCATTCCTGTGCTGTTGTAAAGGTGTCCTGATTGTCAGGGTGTTCCTTCTGGGTCTGCTCAGTGGTGAGCATGTCTTGGTCGTGTCTGAGTATTTGAGATGTATGGCAGCTCTAGAGAGAGCACTTTGTCTCAGTTTTGGGGTATTTCTGGGCTGTATTCATGTCTTAAAGATGCTCCTTTTGAGCATCAGCCCATTCTAGGTGGTCTTTTATTTTCTGGAAACAGGAGACACCAGGAGAACAATGAAGACGTGGCTGGGCAGTGATAATGCAGTTAAATTATTCTCCCTATGTCCCTGCTCTGCAGTCTCACCTCTGCTTCCCAACATAAAACAATTATTTTCCTTCCAATTATTTTATCTCTTTATGATTTTAATGCTACTGAAATCACATTTTTAAGGTGAGAGGAGACTTAAGTGGGTTCTGTCATTTTAAGTGGCTTGTTACCAGGGGGCTGAGAACAAATTTCATCTTCTCGAGATGCTGTTAGCAAGTGATTGGATCAGACACATCTTTTATGATGTGACCTCCCTCATCATCTCAGAGATCATTCACAATTAACCATTGTGTGTCCTGGGCATGTGAGAGGTTTCTTTGCTACTCTCCCAAAATCCAGGTATCACCTCTTGGAAATGTGTTGTATGTTTGCCTTGATCACAAAGTCTTTTAATTAAGGAAGTCAGAAATGGTCATTGCCTTTCTCTGCCTTTCTTTAATTATTTTCTGTGTGTCCGTGTGTAAGAAATGAAAGGCCATTGTTATATGAAGTGATGGACTTGTTATTTTAGTCTTGATTTGTCACCTGTAACAAAGGGCCCTTCGTTGGGAAATGCAGGAGCTCAGGGTTTTGAGTAAAACCAAAGCCTCTCTGTGATGCTGAGGTACCTGCTGGCTTTAAACTTTAGACATCAATTAAATCACTGTCCTAATTTAAGAAGGATGTGGAAAACCGTTTTATGGGTGATGATGTCAGTTTAGTTTTCTACAATAGTTAGTCTGTAAATAATGTAAATTCATAGGGTGTGTTTTGTTCCAGGAAACGCAGGAGACTTTGATGCCTTTTTAAGAATTTGGAACATCAAATCTCTGTGAACCAACTTCATGGGATACAATGTGTAGGATTTCAGTAAACTTCCTTCACTGACTGCTGAACTATATTTGGAGGAAGATTACTGACTTCAGCCACTGTATTTGTTTGGGTTTTTTTTATTCTTTGCCCAACCAAAGAACTGAGATTTTTTTCAGTTTATTTTGCCTAAAGCAGGAAATCTACTAAATGATTCTGTTTGCAAATAGAAGTTTGAATAACAATATAAGCATTTAGAAATACTTTAAAACTTTAACTGCTTTTGCAGCTCAGGATAAAATGGAAAAAATAAAATCTAGCCTTTTTGTAATGGGAATTTTAATTATCTCTTTGTTTTTGGGGCAGGACTGAGGTGGAGATTTTCTTGCTGGGTCATCCATGAGAGTGTGGGGGGGATTGTTTTGAGTGAATATTTCCTCCCCTTCAGTATTGCTCTACAAATCCATCTGAGAGTTCTTTTAAGTGGACTGTCCTAGAGTGAAGTATTTGCACTACTGTGAATACCCCTCAGAAGGGACACTTCCACATTAATATCTAAATACCTCTCTTTTTTAATATTGGCACTCTAATGACAGAACAAGTAAGGAAAAAACTTAATTTATGAACTTTGCAACAGACTTTGGCACCACATTTAAAGTTAAAGCTGCGATATTTGATGAGGAGGAGTAAATATTGACTGGCACCTTCTTGCAGAGTAGATTTGCTGTTGAAGGTGTGTGTTGGGCAGTGAGTTGCTTGGCTCCCTGATTTCAGTGCACAGATAAGGGTATTGAAGTTGAAAACGAACTTATGGCTATCCTTTAAAACTTGGTGTGTGTAAAATAGGTTCAAAAGGAATTATTAATGTCTATGTGGAGTGGGAGGACTGATCTTTTTTCCTTTTATTTTTTTTTTAAAAACATAATTCCTATTACCCCTTTTGGAAACCTCAGTATAACTTGGAGAGGTCAAGCTCAAAACTGCAGCTGCAGAAAACTTCCAGTGCAGAAAAACAAAGTATTTCCTATGGGCAGGCACTAAAACTCTGCTGCTGGTGTTGGCTGGAGCTGCTCAGAGTGGAGGAGGCTGCAGTCATTAAATAAATGCTTTATGTTATTTGATGTGTGGAGCATCAACCGAGAGAAGTTTGTACCTGACTAAAGTTGTTACATTCCATGTGTAGTCTGGGAGTTTTCAGCACTTGGGCTGTGTTTTTGATGGTGTTTCTCAGCCCACCTTGGTTTCTTGGTGAGTTTGGTTCAATTAAGTTTGTTTGCTTTGAAACACTTGGGGTTGCAAGTGTGAGAAACAGAGTCTCCAGATAAAATAATTTTTCCAAATTAGGATTTATTATATAGTAGAAGCAAAGCAGTGCTGGGTGGACAGACGGAATCTGGTTCCTAAATCTGCCACACTGATATAGTGCCTGAGTCTGATATTTATTTCAAACATCTCATACATATTCATTATATCACATGCATATACATTTTACATCACTATTCCAGGTATTTGACATATGTTTATTCTCACAGCTGAGACTAATTTGTTTTCTCTATAAATTCATATGTTCTTTGATTATAAATTTGATTATAAATTCATATGTTCTTTGATAAGAGGTGCCAACAAGCTTTTTGACCTGACCCAGTTTGGACATAATTCCTGGCTAGGAGGGCAGGGAAGGTTGGTCTGGTTTATGTCTTTATGGGGGTGTGCAGTTAAGTTTTAAAATCTGTTTGTTTTCTTCTTTCCTGGGATGACATTAACCCATTTGACACGAACTATCGCCTGTGTTTATCACACAAGTGTGAACCCTGTGGCAGGATCCTGCAGCAGATCTGTGTAATCAGAGCTAGAGAGGATTTCCCTGCGTGTGCTGACACAGAGCTGGGGTCCCACAATGGCTGAGAAAGAGAAAAATGAGTTTTCACTGCCTGTTAGCCCTTAAGATTTCCTTTAGATGATGATTTTTTTTTTCCAGTGGCAGACACAAAACAGCTCCACTCAGGAGGTGCTGGAGAGGGGAGAGAGGCAGAGTGTGCTCGTGTGGCACTGGGTCAGTGCAGAGAGAAAAGAACTGCAGGGAGCTCTGCTGTGCCTTTGTGTTCCTGGAGCGAGAGTCTGGCAGAGGGCAGGGGGATGTGGAGAAACATTAATGAGTAAAATGTCACCGGTGAAAGTCATCACTGTCTTCCTCCACTCCGTACCAAAGAGCTCACAGGAGTGTTGGATGGATAGCAACTCTCCTGGGAAGTGGAGGAGGGGAATAGAGGGTTTGTCCCAGGCTTTTAGTTACACACAGGACACAAAAAAGTTGTTTTATTACCACCAACTAGAGAAGAACTTGCTTTTTTTACCCTCCTTGTTCTTTCTCGAGTGAGATCGGGCTTGTATGTTATTTTTCATACCTTTTGCATTTGCCTTATGGTTCTCTCTTTCCTAGACCTGTTCTTGCAGGAACAATTCGTTACAAATTGCTTGAATTAGATATTCTGTGAGTTTAAAACTCAGAGGATGAGGTGCATTTCTCTGACATGGCCATCCTATCTACAGTCACCATCACTCTCACTGTTTTTCCCTTGCTGGTGTGGGGCTTTAGCTGCAGATTTAAACCCCAGCAACAGCCCTTTTCCATCTTGAGCCACTGTGGAGGCTGTTCTTGGTCAGCTCCTCAATGCTGAATTTTAATGAACTCGAGCAGCAGGACTTTTTACTTTACTTCATTTTACTTTAGTGCTCTCACACTAAAACATATATTGTTCACCTTCTTTGGCTCTCTGGCTCTTTCCTGATACTTAGATAAAAGCAAAACCCGGTCCTGGGTCATCACACACTCCAAGAAGATGAAAAAACGAAGCTCAGGTGACAGATGTTACTCCTGACAGTTAATGCTCCTCTAAAAACACAACACTGAGAGCTGGGTGAGAGCCCACAACTGCTGCTTGTCCTCTTTGCATGCAGTGTGGGCGAGGTAATTAATGCTCTGCTCTGATTTACACTGATGTTACTGAGCTAAAAAACATGCCCTTAATCAAATTTGAAGTCTGGCAAGCTGGAAACTTTTCTTCTCACAGATTGCAGCTGCAATGTTTAATCAAATCAGGAATCTCTCCTGCCCCTGCTGCTCTTGCTGCCCTGTCCTTTCAGGTTTCCAAGGAGCTGAGGGGGCCCCTTTCATCTCCTAATTGAGGTAAAGGGGGATACTTTTTCTGCTGAATTTTGGTTTTACTTGCTTGAAAGCTCTTCCTTCAGGCAAAAGTCTGAGCAACAATCCACTAGTGCCAATTGGCAGGGCTTTTCCTCCCCCCTCACTTGGGAGAAATCACAGAAAAAAAGGAAATTAGCAACTTCTGTAAAACTCTGGAAGTGGATGATAACTTTTCCATTTTCATTAAAGCTCAGTATGCATGTAGGAATTTCAGAAAAGTTGGTGTTTCCTCTCTGAGTTAGAGTAGGAAACACAGGATAAAATAGAGATTGAGTTAAACTAGGCTTTAAAATATTAGTGGGGTGCAGTTCTGGCTCTGCTTTAAGTTCCTTTGCCAATCTTCCCTTTAATTTTTGGGATTTACACAAAATGCACTTAATGAGTTCTGGACTCACTGTTTTCCTTTAAAATCCTTGATGTTAAGTGAAAGGATGTACTGTGAAATTTCTACATGTTAATATTAAATATACTTTGTGTCTAAATTTCTGACCCATGGTCATCAACAATTTGGGAAGAACTTCTCCAAAAACTCCTCCTGCACCGTTCAGGCAGATGGATCATCAAGTCTGAGCCTTGCAGTGTGTTGTCAGTCCGGGAAGAGCCAAGGACAGGGAATTCTGGAGCGGGAAGACATCCCATGGATGGATTGTGTTGTGCCCCCACATGTACATCCCCCCTCTGCTGCTGTGTCTCAGGGTGTCAGCAGAGAAACTAAGCAATTTTAGGTATTCCCAGGAGATAACTCTGGTTTTGCTCTTAGCAGGCAGAATGCTTTGTTTTTCCTAAAAACCCTGGAGCGCTGCAGAGTTCAATTTGCAGAAACTAGTTTTCTAAATTAAAATGCGTTGAAATCCATGGATTTTGTACAGGTTGGGCAAGTCATAATGCACAAATAAAACAACAGCTCTGAGTTGAAAGAGGTTGAATGGCAGGACCAGGGAGCAAGTTTTCTACAGAATTGTTTGGGGCTGGTCTTTGTTGAATGGAATAATTTAGCAGCACAGGTCACATTCATATTGCAAGTGCCTTGCACATATTCCAGGTAATTCCATGGCAGCCCCCTTTTTATTGCTTCAGAAAAATGTGGAGAAATCCTTCCAGTGATGGGGGAATGGGGTTGCAGAGTGACTTGTTTAAAGCTGTAAGAACAGATTTACAAGTGCTTGAAAATTTGAGTGTCTGAAAACTCACTGAGCTTTGCTTAGATTTCCAGAAACCAGGTCCAATCCAAAGGGATGTTGGGCATCCTGTCTTGAATTTTGTTGCAAGTGCTGTCGTTGAGGTCAATGACTTTTGCATCAGGTCCAAATGATTGTGTGATATAATACATTGAATTTTCATTGGTTTGGGTTTTTTAAACATATTTCTGGGGATGCACAGGTGATTTGTGCCTGTCTAGAAAGGAATTTTTATGTGTAATATCTTCTTGGAAGTGATCTCAGGTAAGGTTTGTATTAGGAAACAGCTTGGCTTTGCAGTGTTGGGTTTTGAAAGATCTCTGTGCATTTTCCAGCAATTTTAAGTGCCTTGAAAACCTATCAATCCTCTTTATAAAGGCAAGGAAGACAGAAACGTTGTGTGTGCCAAGTCTGAAGGGGCGATCAAAAAATGTAGCTCTGAAATGTTGCTTTTCTGGGTTTGTGCTGTAACAGTGATTTGTAAATGTAAAGGAGTGCCCCTGTCTAATTTATAACCTTTTACTCTCTAATTAAAAGTAAAACCATTAATGCCAGGTGTATAATGGGAATGCTCTGCTGTTCTTTGTTGCAGTGGCACCATAGGGGGGGACCACCCTGTTATTTTATGCTCAAAAAGAATGAATATATTGAAAATAAAAACAGTGGAGTGTTTTGCAAGTACCGAATTTCTTAAATTTCAGTATTTGTTTAATTCTGGCTAGACCATGAAGTTCTCTGCAGCAGCAGAGAAGGCCCTTGGGTTTTACAAGAAAGGGCACTTTGCCAAGGATGCTTCTTTTAGCCCCCCTCTGAATTCTTCCTGTCAGTGAGATACAGGAGCTTTATTTCTAGTTTTTGGGAATGTCTCCCTTTGTTGGTCTTTCACAGCTGAAGTTCTGGCCAGTCCTTAATTTTTTTATTTTTTTTTTTTCTGATAAACCTTAACCAAACCTGCCTCTTCATGTTTTACACATTAATTTTGAGACAGCTTCATTGGAGAAGTGAACTTAACCCTGAAATAACGGTCTGCTATGTTGGATGTCTTTCCATTCCCTGTATATGTTATAATTTCCTGTAAAATGAGCACAGGACAGCAGTGGGAGATGACTCCCCTTGTGATGGGCATGTTGTTTTTAATGATTTAGTAGCCAGGGATGTGCTTTTCTATTTTCTGGTTTCAGCTTAAGCAAATGAAAAGTATATAAACATAATTAAGAAACTTAAAAAGGGGGCAGGTCACTGACTGTGGCTGGGGTGGAAGAGCAGAAAGGTTGGGTCTGTGTGGAGATGTTTGTCAGTAATTTGCACAGATCAGGTCTTGGACAGTCATTGTAACTTGGCTGTTTGCTGACTTTTTGTGAGCAAAAAAGCCAAGGATTTTTTTAAATATATGATAGTGGGATTTTCAAACTCCCGACAATAACAATATCTTAGCAATAACAGCATCTCCTAACAATAACTCTTGATCCCTTCTTGTAACAGTGGTGTCATAACCAAACTGGAGATTTCCACTCCTGTGCTGCAGACTCTTATATTTGTATTCATTTACCTTTACTGCTTGTTCATTATCTTTGGATCCTCTTCCTGGTCTCAGTATAGAACTTTTTCTCAGTGTCATTTTATGATCTGTAAGTGTCCTGCCCCATTCACTTCTCTTCCCTCACACTGGTCTCTCTGCCTCCCTCCCCAAGCATCCTCTCTACCCTAGTTCCCCTTTCCAAGCTCATTTCTTCTGTGCTTTTTTCACTTATGCATTTCACTGATTAAATAATCCAGAACGAAAATAACAGTCAGTAATGTTTAACTTTTGTGTCTTATAATGCACAAAAATCCATCAAAGGGAATGCAACATCTGTGCAGTTCTTCGTTAGCAGCCATTTGCTGCTCTTGTAATGTGGGAACAAAGGGGCAGCCAAGAAATTTGGAAGGTAATGTATTTAAAACTGAATTAAAAAAGAGCACACGTTTTGCTTGTGCCATTCTGTCTTGAGGCAATTCAGGACAATAACTTTGCAGGCTTGGCAAAAGATTAGACATTTGCTTGAAAATCCACAGTTAAATTATGTAGGATGAAGTTCTAGGGGAGATACAAAGCTGCCTGCATTAAGACATCAGCCAACCACTCATTGCCCCAGGTCAGGCACCGTTTTTCCTCCCCAGGAGCCTTGTTATTCCATATAATGATCCTTTTGCTGGTTGCTCCCACCTTCCTCCTCAGCCAGCTCCTGTCGGAGCCCGAGCGCCGGACAAGCTGCTGTTTCAATCCCATCTGCTCCTCTTGCTTTGCTTTACCTAAGTACACCAATTAATTGCTCGTGAAGTTGCTCGGGCTTTCCATTAATAGGCAACGGGAGTGATTTACGACCCTTGGGAATGATGTCTCGGGGATGGACTGCAGGGTTGGCTCCAAAGGGGCCGTGTGGTGACACCGCTGGAATAGCAAAGAGCTCAGTGCAGCCATTGGTATTCAAGGAGCGTCACCCAAAGGGGATTTAAACAAAATAATCGTGGTGGTTTATCCTTTTCTCCCCCTCTTCCCTGAGCACTTTGCCTGCGTGGTGGTTTTGAGGGAGATGTGCCCGGCACAGGCTCCCTCCCCCTCTGGATGCACTTGGGCTGATTGTTCCAGCAGAGAAGGGAAGGGAGGCTGTTGCTGGGAAATGCTGGGAAAAGGAGGAAGGTTGCTGGATCAGAGCCCTCATAAATCCCACATGAAACCAGCAGGAAGGAATTTAGGCTGGGAGTCAATGACACAAAGCCCTGTGTTGGTTTTACACCTGCGAGGGGAGGCCTAAACAATCAATCTCTCTGTGCTGACAATTGAATATTTCTTCCCTTTGCTTTACTGTGGTATTCCTGTTTCTATGGCAACCAGGGGTTTTTTGGAGGCTGGCAAACCATCCCACAGCAAATCCAAGGAAATGGGTGTTGGCCAAGGCTTTTAGTTTTGCCAGGGATGCCTCAGCCATCATCTCCAGAGGAGGATCTGGCCCCAGGGCTGTGGGATGCTCCTTGCCAGGGATGCTCTGCCACTGCATCCCCCAGGTCAGTGCAGCCTGTGGTTGCTGTGTTGTCTGTTTTGAGGCTGAAAACTGAAATGATGTTACCAGGACTCCAGTTTTAGGGTATAAGATAAACATACAAGAAGGGCTCAGAGCCTTCCAGCCTTCCCAGACCAACTTGTCCCATGGCTTGACTCTGCTTTTAATGAGAGATTTTTAAAGTCCTCCACACTTAGTTGGGAAAGTGCTTCCAGATGTTTTCAAAGCTTTCAGCATTGTGCCAGGCCACAGTTTGTTGTAAGTGTCTGATATTTCATTAAGAATTTCTAATTCACTGTTGAGGAATGACTGAATGTACAAAATCTTCAAAAAGGGGCATCTCCAAAATCAACAGAAACAGGATGTAGATGGGACAGTGACAGAAGCCTCACTGGAGTTGAGGGTATGTGTGTCTCCTGTTGTTCCTTTATCCAACAGTCTGTTCGTGGCTCATGGATGCTCTGCCACTGCATCCCTCGGGTCAGTACAGCCCGTGGTGGGTGTGTTGTCTGGTTTTAGGCTGAAAATTGAAATGATGTTATCAGTTTTACAGCATAAAGTAAACATACAGGAGGACTCAGAAAGCCACGACTTGCCTTTCATTCATAAAACCTTGTGGTGATGTGGTATTTTAAGAGGCTGTTGTTTCTCTTTCACATTAAATGTGATCACTGTGGTTGCAAGCACACTTACCTGTCACCTTTTGGCCTCCAGATTGTTTTATTGATCCCCATTGTTTCTGATAAGCTGCAGTTATACCCAGCACACATTATCTTTGGCTGCTAAGGGGGGTAAAAAGTTGCCTTAATAATTCAGAGCCAGGAACCGCCACCGGATAAACAGTCTGGGCAAGTAAAGTCAGAACTGTGCCATTCTCTTTTTATATGTTCTCTGTTAAGGAAGGAAAAGAAGTGCAAGGTTCTCTTAACTCTTTTTCTGTAGGCAGCCAGTGAGACATCTCTCTGATGGTTGTGGGAGAGGGAAAGCTTTCCATGGGCATGACTTTGTCAGCTCCTGGATGGGTCCCAGCAGCTCTGGGCTGACACTGGGTGCTCTCAGGTTAAGTTGACGTTCTCAGCATCCACAGTCACGTCCTGACAGTTGCTTTTGCCGTGATGCTGGACAAAAAGGAATGTGGTTTTTTCCAACTGTAAAATCAGGCCTGTGAACTTGTATCCCAAAAGGACTTTGGGGTTTCTTTATCCCTGTGTTTAGAAGGGCTTCCACATTGCTGCAGCTCACCATCTGCATATCAGTGAGGAATTATATTACATTTATCCTAGGGTTATAGCATTCTACTCTCCACATAATTTCCCTACTGCTGGATGTGCTGCTGAATGAGGGGAACTGGGTGAAAAAGGGTTCTTTTACTTAGTGTGTCTCTGTTTTATTGGCAGCAAGAAACGAGGTGTTAAACAGTCACTAAAGAAGAAGTTGGTTTGCCACCAAACAATATACTCTGTTCTCTTACTGAGGGGAAAAAAGGCAGGATTAGAACAACTAGAGATTGAAAATGGTTTGTTTTCCTCCCCCCACAACATTCAGCAGCATGAAGGTGTGAGCTGTAAAGCATGAACATGTTTGTAATATTGAGGAAAAGCTGATTATTGAGGCAGCACGGACTTGCCTATTCCCATGTGCTGCCCTGTGGAATGTGGTTTTGGAAGAGACAGGTGAAATTAAGAAATATTGATTTTTTTCAGCAAAGTGCTTGAATGGTTAATGTTAATAAAATCTCTGCAGGCTTAGTCTGGAAGTGTCACTGGATATCAGGCTGCTGTGGCAGGATTGAAAATGCTCTGAACAACCCTAATTGGTGAATTTGGATGTATCTATTTCTGCTCCTAGGTAGGTTCTGGAGGCAGAGGCCAAGATTTGTAAGAAACAAAAGAAAGAAATGGAAGCTTTAAGGTGTTTGGGAGCAGCTTAAATGTCAGTGCTCTGTGCTCATGTCTCTTGGAAAGAAGCAGCCAAATCTTAGAGTCTCAAACTACCCAAATATAAATGTGCTTTAGAAGCAAATCTAATTGGGGTGTTTATTGAGCCTCTTGTGGAAAACTTTCATCTCTTGGCACAGCTGTAATTTTGAATAGTTTGTGTGTTCTGTGGGTCATCCTCAGGGATGATATCCCCAAGCTATTCTGTGGTGTCCAAGCAGGATTTATTTCTGCTGGACCTGGGGACTGCTCTGGGTGAGGTGGCAGGGTGGGATCCACAGCGCTGGGAGCTGGGCTCTGTCAGGCAGAGGTGATTTGATGATGATCCTTCTGGATCTTCTCACTCTGAGACAAGGATGAGAGTGAGGGCTGGACGTGGTCTGAACCAAGCTTTCAGCTAAGTCTGGGTGCTGGGTGAGTGAGGCCTGTGATTTTTCTCTACTGAGTAGAGAAGAGATCGATGCAGGTTCTGTGCTGGCCACTTACACTCCCCTTGAAGTAAAAAACATCAAGAAATGTTCTTTTCTGATTAATTGTTGAGGAACGACTATTTACAAAATCTTAAAAAAAGATGCATCTCCAAACTTGAACAAGTTTCAGAAACAAGATTTAAAGTCTTATCAAAAACTTCACTGGAATCTAGATGTCTCACTTCTGTTATTCTTTTATCCAACAGTCTGTTCATGACTGTAGAGAGATATTAGATTGATCCTTGACAATTTTGTTGGCTGCTACTCATTTCCTTCTCATCCAAATAGGTAGAAGTGCTTTGTCTACAAATATGTTCTATTGCTCTTAGGAGGAACTTTAAATTAAGCCAAACTGGTCTATAATTAGCCTCTTTTTTTTTTCTTTTTTTTTTAACAGGTACATTCAATTATTTTCCCCTGTTTTATGGGCTATCCTAACAGTGCTTTCTTACTGGCTTCTGTGGTATTACCTCTTTACTGCACCAGGATTTTCTAGACAGCTTTTATAGCATTTTTTTTAGTTATTTCTCTGCCTCTGGCCTGACCTTCATCCTGCCCCTGCTTCGTTTTTGAGCTCACTAAAGGAATATGGTCCAGTTTCACCTTCTTTAGGTGGCACATGAAGCCAATGAAAAATCTGTGATTCAATTCTTTCGGTCTCTCACTGCTGTTCCATTCTCTGTGCCATCAAAGTTTGCTTTCAAGAACTGCAAGAATTCCTCATCTTTCCATGGCTGTTAAAGTTGCCCGGAATGTGGAATATTTTTTGCTAAGCATCTGGATGAGGGTTGATGGATCATTAAGCAGTGAGTGTTGGGGGAACTCTGCTCCTGCAGGTGAAATCCTGTAGCCACTTGCCCTCCAAAGGACAAATCTCCAAAAGCACTGGGATGTGGAGCTGGTTCTGATGGTGTGGTGTGTCCACCTGTGAGTTAAAATAGGAAGGTAATTTAGCTCTGAGGAGCTGTAGGCGAGGTTGGAATGACTGATGGGCTTTGCTCACTATTATCCAGAGTCAGATTTCCAAAATGGAACAAAAGGGACCAACAAGATACAAATGAGAGGTAATGCCTTGCAAATAGTGGGGGATTGGAAACATCTCTCCTGCTTCAGCACTAACACAGGTTTCATGAATAAACATCTCTCTTACTGATTGCAGCTTAATTTTCTTGGGTCCCTTCCAAAATGAGCTTGTGCCTTCTGATTCTGGCTCTCTCCACCTCATCCTCACAGGAGAGGGAGCACCTAATTAAATTTCATGTTCCAGCCTAGGAACAACCCCTGCTTTTGGCTGGCACTTCACAAAACCACAGCGAGAAGGTGAGGGGGAGATGAGAGGAAACAGGGATTCAGGCAGACCTTACAACTTCACAAAGAGGAGGGAAGAAATGGGAACGCTGCATCCTCCTCTAATTACTGCAGCAGTGCTTAATCTCTCCCTTTTCTGGGGGGCATACAGCAGGCTCTGGAGTGCTTGGGGCTTTGACTTTGGGTTAAAGGTGAACATCCTTATTCTCAGGAGTGCAGAGCTCTCCGTGCCTTCTCAAGGCATAGAGGGGATGGATGCAGGAAATGTGGAGTTAAAGGTAGAACACTTCACATGCTCCAGGAGGAGATGGTGGGCATTCAGCTCTGCTTTCACCTTTTCCTTCAAATAATGTTCCTGGTGTGCTCTTTGATCCTCTGGCAGCTGGGAAGTGCAGCCATTGCTGCCTGTTAAAAGTGACATGTTGGTGGAATTACAGGAACTTCCTTTCAGTTCTTGGCTGAGAAATAACGAACGGCGAGTTCAGGGAAAACCTGAGTTAATAAGAGACCTTAAGCACTGTGGGTTTTTAAAGCTGTGTTATGTACCTTTAATCTTTCTGAAGATTATAGGGTGACAGGATTTTCTAGAAATGGGCAGGCTTGTTAAAACAGTGTGTGGAGATCAGCTGTGAAATGACTACTTTTATCATAACCCCTCAAAGAGATCTCTCTTCGTGCAGTTGGGAGATAAGCGTGGGTTGTACCTGGGAAGTTATAATAAATGCTAATTGTGTTTGAGAACTACTTCTAAAACTGCTGCTTTTTCTATTTCACGGGAGGGAAGAAGGGGAAGAGGGTAGGATGGTGACTCCTTTGAATGGTGACTGAGCTAATTGACAAATCATGTTATTAGACTCTGTGTGTAAAAATATTTTTCTAGTGCTTTGTAACAGATTCCTCTGGTTTACAGAAATGTGCTTTGTTTGGGAGCAGCTATGGTTACAGGAGGACTTGCTTCACCCACCCACGGGCTTGAAAACACAAATATATTAATAGTTCTTAATTTCTAGCTGCTTTCATAATATCTGCTGAGGCAGATGTTTTCTCTGCTTGCAGCAGATACCAAAAAACAAGTGTGTATCCTGGTGCCACCCACCATGCACAGATTTTCCTGGGTCTGTGGTGAGTGGCACTGCTCTGGCAGTGGGTTCAGATTTCCTGACATCTGACAGCACAGATTTCTCATGGTGGAGTCTCATAATTTTCTTTTTAATCTGGGTCTTGGGAGACAAACGTGACTGCTCTGGCTGCTCAGTGGAGGTTTGGTGCCTGTGTAGGTTCATCCTCTCTGCAGGTGTGATGGATGGGATATGTAAGATATTCAGGCAGCCTTTTAGAAAAGGCACTATAAAGAATAAAAGGTTGGGTCACCTTGTGGCATAGGAGATCAGGGATTAAAAAAAGGGTTGTCCACTAATTCTGCTGTAGGGTTTAGAGGACAGTAACCTGGCAGCCTGGCCTAACTGAGCTGCTCTGTCTCAGCCTGATGTCTTGAACTAGACTTGCCTTGAACAATCCTTTGCTCTCCAGAGAAATGTTTGCACATCCTCATTCCCTAGAAGCAAGGCAGGTTTGTCCTCCTCAACATTTAACCCACTGCATCTTTGTGATCCTTGGCTTGTTTTCTTGGAGACACAGTATTTTTTTGCTGTCTTTTGCTTCCTTTACCTTGTAATTAATTCTGATGATGAGATACCCAGTTCTACAACAGAGTATTCAAAATGTAGATCAGCATTAAGCTATTGGGAAACTGGTCCCCCTTCTCTCTGTTTTTTCCAGTTTGGATGGATGTGACTGCCAGGAACTCAGTGCAGACTCTTCCCTTTGGGTTGTGTGGCTGTCCCAGGAGCAGGTTCTGCTCCTGTTTGTGCTCTCCCATCCTGGGCAGAGGGAAGGGAACCGAAGCCTACTTGTGATGAAAGGAGCAGCTAAATGTTCCCTGGGCGCCTTTACAACTGTCAGGGAGAAAACAGTGTGTTTTCTCATGAAAATTCCACTTCAAGCATGTGCAGCATAAGCAGTGCTCCTGCTCCTGTCCCTCCCTTGTGCCACTGTGCCACCTGAGGAGCTTAATGAGCTCAAGTAAGCGGGAGGCTGAGCCGTGGCTGTTGGTATCCCCACGGGTGGAGTGAGCTCTGCTGCCAGCATTGCCTATTTAATTATCTATTTGATGCTTTGTAGGCACATACACTGGGATCAGTATTTTTTTAATAGTGCAAGTTGTCCATAACACCTTTATCAAACACTGTGTAAGTGCTGTGATCCCTCTGTGGGTCTCAGTGTCTCCAGGAGCAGTGCTGCCTGCAGAAGGTGAGAGCTGGTGCCTGCCTTTGACCTACTTGGGAAACTCCTGTTTAGAAATCCATCCCATAGTACTCATCCCCCTGGAGCAGACTGCAAGTAGAACGTCACTACACATAAAACAGGTCCCAGGAAAGGGAGGAAATAGGGACTAGCTGATGTTAATGCATGATGCAAAGTGCCATGTGCCACAGAAATTAAAGTGTTCCGTGGGGGGGATGGATTCTGAGCTTCCAGCCACAGCTGCAGCACCTGGAACTGGGCTTGGAGGAGCTGGGTTAATGTTTTAAGGAATAATACATGCCAACCTAGGCTGGAAACTAAAATGAAAAACTGAGGTCACAGGCTCCTGCTAGTTTAGGAAAGCTTGAGTTATGTTTTGTGGGAATGAAGCGGGAATTTCTCAACCTGACAACGCCATTGACTGAAAACCTACAAGGGGGAAAAGTTGAAAGTGTTTGTCACTTTGGGAGGAGTGAGGTGTTCAGACTGTAGGCTGTCTTCAGATTGTACCTTCTGAACTTGTGTCAGACAACAGAGAGAGAGATAAGCCAAAATCCTGCACTAATAAATGTGACTTTTGTGTTAGTTTGTGTGCAGGAATGTTGTTTGGGGTCCTTCTTAAGGCATTACACCTGCTGAACTTCAGCAGTGCCATCAGTTTATTGTTACAGTGCTTATCACAAGCTTTTATACTTTAAAAGCCATGAAAATACTATTAAGCAGTGTCCCTTGTAACTTGCAAGTCCTTTGATACAGGAAGATTAACCCTTCGTGATTGTTTTGGTGTTTCTGTTTTCTGTACTGAACTCTCTATGAAAAAGAAAAACAAACAAACAAACAAAACCAGGAGAAAATTGCAGTTGAAACAGCCACATTTAAATGTGTTTTCCAGTGCAAACAGCCAAAAGAAAAAAGAGGTGGTTTGCAAGGTGTAATAAACACTTTTTATTGATGCACTGGCTTAGAGTTTGTTTGAGCTTTTTCATGTGAATACAGTAGAAATCCTGAGCAGCCATGACTCTCCCAAGAGGAACCTACTCATTACTTACAGGAATGTAGAAATATAGCAGGTAATTTCTCTCAGTTCTTGAGAGAGATGTAAAGTGGCTTGCAGGGATCGAGAGAGAGGGAAGTCCAGTTTTCCTGCTTTTCTCTCCTCCCTGATCACGTGAAGAAAATAACAGGGCAAAATTCTTCAGCTGTAATTGTAGGTGAAGAATTGTAGGTGAAGAATTGTCTGCTCTGCTGTGGAGGGGCCAGTGGCATCTCTGGGGACCAGAAACGTGGTGCTCTGAAGCTTAGAACCCCTCCAAGAGGAAAAGCAAATCCAACACCTCTGCATGCTTGTGGTTTGGCTGCAAGATGTAGAAATAATTTGCAGTTCCACACTTCAAAATCCCATACGTTTCAAATCTCAGGACAACAAGAACTGTGCCTGTGTTTTTGTATTTATGCACTCTCACCTGTGTTTGCTGGGCCCACTCCCAGGCAGGACAGGCAGGGAGCCCTGCACTGCTCTGTGGTGCCTTTTCAGCTTTTAGAGAGCTTAAAGCAGCTCCACAGACATTTTTAGATGGTCAAATCAGTCATCTGTGACCTACTTCTGCTCAGGTAAGAGCAGGTTCTTATCTACCCAGGTAATAGCCTGTGATCTGCACTCAGGTTTCCAGTGCAGCAGCTGCTGGAGGAGGGCTGACAGTAATAACAGGAAGCGTTTTTAGCCTGAGATTGCTAAACTGCACTTCCACGGCAAGTTACCTGTTCTCTGCCCCTTTTCCCTGATCATTTTTGAAGCAAATAGCCAACTTCAGCCAGATTCCAAATGGGACTTAGTCGGGTAAAATTTAGCAGGGGTGTGAGGGGTAAGTGGGTAGGGAGTAGCACCAAATTTTGGTAGTGGGTCCCAAATTAGTGGGTGCTCAGCTGTGTTTGGTTCTGCTCTGTCTGGCTCAGGTCACTGAGCTGCTGTTGGAGGAGGAGGTAGGGAGGTGCTGCACTGAAGTTGTGGGAATGTGAGGAGATTAAAAAGCCAACACTTGAGAAAGTTTATTTCTGCTGAATGTCACACCGTGGTTTGGGGGGTTGGTCGTTGCTGGTTTTGGCAGCTTTAAATGATGCCATTCAATCCTATTAATTAACTTTGCCTCACAAAACTTTATTATTATATTATTTCTAACAGCCCTTTTACTGGGACCCTTTTTTGGAAGCAATTCTCTGATTCCCCAGCCATGGATGTGTGTTTTTGCTTTTCTATTGCTGTCCATGTACCATGCTAAAGACTGGGATGGTATTTGGCCTGACCTGGTTTGCAGTCTTACATGGCAAATGCTTTTTTTGCCAAACTCCAAAAGTTTAAGTCTAGCTCTAAAACTTTTACATCTCCTTTCAAATGAGCTCTGTATTTAAGCACTAAGTTGTAGCACATGAAAAACTCAGATATTTGACTTCACCTGTGCAGAGGGTTGGAGCAGAGCGCACTCACCCTCACAAGGGCTTCTGCACAACCTCATCAAAAGTTCATTTTGGCTCCACACTTCAGGCTGAAATGGCTGGTTGGGAGTGTGTGGAACCACTAATTTCTAACTCAAGGGCTTTTGAATCTCGCCAGCCTGGAGACCTCCAGCTTGGCTCTGGCTTCCTGATGAAGTAATGCTTGTCTTGAGCTGTGATTCCTTATTTGAGGGCAGCAAAGCTGATGCTGTGCCCAAATCTTTCATAGCTGCTGTTTTTCTCTGAAGTGCACTTGACCCACCTCATTATTTGGCCTCAACCAAATAGAGGGAAGAAGGCAAGGAAGTCACTGGGGGTTTCTGCTCTGGATGATGCTGTGCTGGTCAACTCTCACCTTCAGCCTGCTGAGGTCTGTTTGAAGTTGGTATTTTTTCAATGGCTTCAGTGAACTATTGCAAAGGGCTTTTTATTTTCTCTCTCTTTCTCATCTGAGTGGAACTGGTTTTATCTGCTCTTTAAATATTTTTGTGTTTGTATCTCTTTGTTAGACTGCAGGACTGCTAATGCTGCTTTGATTCTGAGCTGTGGCTTGACGAGCCTCCTGTCTGTGTAAGCTTTTAATAACATTTTATGTTTTAAAAAGCCGAAACACAAAAGAAATCAAACATCTTAGACTTCCCTCCTATCTCCTTTCCGCAGAAGAACCCAAACAAAAAACCCCTGAACAAGACAGACAAACAAAACCAACACCCAAACAAACAAAAACCTTAAAACCCCAAAAACAAACACCAGAAAAACCAACCTAAAAAAAAAAATCAACCTCAAAGCACTAGTTCCAGGTTGAGTTGAGTGTTGTTTGAGTATCATTAGGCTTTTACCTCTGTATTTTTGTGTGTGTGTGGTTAGAGACATCTAAAGAGGAGAGGAGAGCTCTGCTTTGACAGCCTCGTGCTTTGGAAGAAAATCTACTTATTACTTTGGCCTTTTTAGCTGCAGTTGTCTCTACAGTATTTTTGCTTCAGAATATATATATATGTGTGTGTTTCAAATCTTGTTCTTATTTGCAGTCCTAGATTTGTAAACAGCTGCTTACTTCCTACCTGGATGAAAATCATCCCAGGCAGTATTGCAGCTGCAATTTTTATTGCAAGACAGCGTGCACCTGTAAACATATTTTCAGGGAATATTTGTACACGGAGTTTAATGTTTTCTTTTTGCAGAGTGAGAGCCAGAAATTACTGTATTTAAGAATTATACAGCTGGTATTGGTGTGATTAGAAGTGAGACTTCTCCCCAGTTTTAGGAGTTTTTGCTGTTTGCTGATTTGTTGTCATGGTGGCATTAATTCTGTAAATTTAGACTGTGCCTTATTTGCTAAGGCTCCATCAGTAATAAATTGACTGCTTAGAGTAGAGGTTGGTTAAATTCTCATTGTTTAAACAGGCAAGTCCATAGAATTGTACACTGATAAATGTTCAAGTGGTTTACCAGAAAACTGCTAAAGCTTTATCCCCCAGACCCAGGAGTTTGAAGTTTTTGCTTTCAAACTGTATTATTTTCCTATTCAGTTGGTTTTTTTTTTTCTTCAGACAAGTGAGGGTGATGACTTAGGGTCCTGTCATCATCTGAAGAGAATCACCTGTCTGCAGCGTGTGTTCTTTTTTGGGCAAGCTGTAGGTGTTAAAGTAAGAAAGAAAATGTTCTCTCCATCCTTTCTGTCCTCGTGATTTCAGGAGCTGGACCATTTGACTGAAATGGGGCCTGTATTTCATGGAGGTAAATCACCTTCTGGTTTGAGCTGTTACAGAGGAGGTGTTGGGGCAAAAGAGAAGTTTTGGGTGAGTTGAACAGTGTGGGATCTGAGCAGAGTGGAGCAAACCTGCCCTCTGAGGATGTGTTTGGCACCTGGATTAGAATTAAGAATTTTAAATGTGGTTTGAGGAATGGAGGAGTTTGGCTTTGGCTAAAAACTCCAAATGATCATTTCTGCATCAATTTTGGTGTGCTAATGACAGCAGGGCTTTGGCTCCCTTCAGTTAATTTGGAAATCAAGGTTACCTGGGTCAACTCTGTTCCCTGCAGCCCTGGAAGGATATTTCTCCTGCCTCCTGGCTGTGCCTCAGGGTCTGCTCAGGTCTTCAGAGCTGGAGGGCTTGGCTTGACTTGGTGTTTGCAAAACAGATCAGAAAAACAGCTGATGACACTGATCTGTGGTTGTTGACTGACATGTTTGATGAGTCCCAGCCTCCTGTGGAGGATGTCTGAGAGCTGCAGTTCACATGAAAGAGAATAAATGTTCTTTGCTCAACTGCAGTTGTTCCTTCTCCTGTGTACCTTCCCCCACGTAGATAAACCTGAGGAGAAAATAAAAGGATGCAAAATAACAATTTAGGATTTTTTTGGCTGCCAGAAGTACCTGGTGCTTCCAGTAAGGACACTTTTCTAATGCCAAGGCTTGCAGCACCCATTTTATAAGTGGGAAAGGAAGGGGCAGAAACCCCAAATGTCCCAAGCATCCACATGCTCTTTGATTCCAGGAGTTAATCTTTGCCAATATATGTGATTTACCTTGTGAATTAAGACAAACTTTAGGTTTCTCAAACTTCAGATTTCTCACTTGACTATTATATTTTCATTGTTACTTCCTTTCAGCATCTAAACCAGCTGATCTTAATTCCCTCACTTTGGTTTCCCAATAACTTGCAGCTGCAGGAGGTTTGAATGATGATTTTGCTGAATATTGACAAAATCTGTAAGTGTTTTGGGGTAGAGAAACAATAGATTTCATGACTCCTGAGTTTAACAAAGCTTTACTGGCTTAGAGGCTTTGGAAAAAATCATTAAGAACTGGGATTTGATCTGCACTTCCATTTGCAGGGTCACAGCTACGAGTACAAAATGGTCAAAGTTCAGTGTGTAAAAGGCTCAGAGCATCAGCAGAGTTATTTACTGATTGATGATTGTTTCTCTCTTGCATTGTTGCTGCTTCTGGTGTAGTACCATGAGCTCAAGTTGTGCCAGGGGAGGTTTAGGAAAAATTTCTTCCCAGAGGGGGTTGAGCCGTGTGGTTGAGCAGCACCCAGGGCAGGGGTGGAGTCCCCATCCCTGGAGGGATTTCAGGGATGTGTGGATGTGGCACTTGGGGCCTTGGCAGTGCTGGGTTAATGGTTGGACTCAATGGTCTTAGAGGTCTTTTCCAACCTGAGTGATTCTGTGGTTTTTAGAGATGGGACATGACTTGGCATTTCAAAACGGCCCCGCTTTGGTTTGTGGGAATCATTAGAAAAATGGAGAGTTTTTCCATTTCTGCACTACTTGTGGAACTTCTCTGTTCATCCCAGAAACCAGTGGCCACAGCAATCACTTGCTGTGATGTAAAGCAGGCACAAATCTAACTCAGCCTCTGGGGGCAACTGATGCTGTTTAATTTGAAAGACAGTTTAAAGTCACTTGTATTCCTCCAGAATAATCAAACACTCTCTGGGGAATTCTTGAATTACAAGATCACATCCTTGCTTGAATGCACTGGGCATGAGGATATTCCTTGGGAAGCAAAAGCTACTTTATTCCTTTATTGTGTGAATGCAGAAGAATTCCTGGCTCTCCTAATTGCAGCTCAGAAAAGAGGGAAAGGTGATCCATGTTCCTGATGGCCACAGCTTTTCCATGCATGGAGTGACAGGGGGAATAGCTGTGGTTATTTTCCCACATAGCTTTCTTTTCCAGAGGATGCTCAGAGCTGCAGGTGGTGGTGCCATGTGGGAAGCTGCTCTGGAAGCTGCAGCAAACCAAATGAATTTTGCTGTCATGCTGCTTCTCTTCCTTCCCAGTATCCTGTGCTGCTCTGTCTCCAGAGTGCTGCTTGTGAACAGCAGCTGCTGGCTGAAATTTTTTTATCAGGCCTTTGGTATTTTAAATACAAGAATCTTCAGTTATTTAAGATCTGTTTATTAAAAAAAAAAAAAAAGGAATACCAGGTGCTCAGTGCAGGGTGGGACATGGAAGAAAGAGCAGAGGAATTTTAAGTAAGCAAATGCTGTGTATTTAACAAACAAAGAATCACACAAGGATTTGGCTTGGAAGGGACCTTAAAAATCATCTTGTTCCACCCCCTGCCATGGGCAGGGACACCTTCCACTAGCCCAGATTGCTCCAAGCTCCATCCAACCTGGCCTTGGACACTTCCAGGGATGGGGCAGTCACAGCTTCTCTGGGCAACCTGTGCCACGGCCTCCCCACCCTCACAGGGAAGAAATTCTTCCTAATATCTAATATATCCTCTGGAGACAGCAGTATGAGACATCTTCTGTAAATTAATGTTTCTGTATATTCTGATCCCCTGTAGCCCCAAAAGTTTCCATAGTCAGTCTTTAAATGCACAGCAGAGAGGCCTTTGTGCAGTAACTGTGTTCTGGTGGCAGCTTTGTATTTAAGTTACTCCTCAGCGGGGTCGGTGTAAACTTTGCTGGGCAGGTGCACAAGGAAAAGCTTTCCACTGTGTTCAGATTCTTGCACTTAATTCAAATGGCAGAACTCTTTTGTGTTGGTGGCAGAGGGTGTTGCTGCTCCACTGTGAGCTGGGATCCTGGCAGGGATAAAACACCCTGGGAGATTGTGTAACACCGGCAGAACGGGATGGAATCGAGTTTGGCACTTCTGGGTTCTCTTCCATGCAGTTGGCAGCTGCCTGATGGCTTACTTGGAATGCTGCAAAGCTCTTCCTACTTAGCAATCTTTTTTAAGGCAATTTACTGGGGGATTAAGTGACATTTCTGCTTGTGGAACTGTATTAGAGCCGGGCACTCGCAGGGACTCTGGTGCAGTGCCACGACAGGTTCCAGTCCCTGCCTCTCATCCACTCTGCTGCACAACAGGAACTGGAACCAGGGGGCATTTTCTTACACAGACAGGAAAAAATTGCTCTTTATTTTGTTTTGGTTTCCCCTCCTTTATGTCTTTGCAATTTGTCAGGAAGATCAGAGTTTTGACCTTGGAAGGAGAAGGGAAGGATCCACGTAAGAAAGAGCAGCATGTTAGATTTTGGATGCATGGACAAACCCACAGGAACACTTGACTGGATCAGCAGTGTTGGTGGGGAAGGGTGATAAAGCTTGTGAGAGCTCTGGGATGCTTTGATAAGAGCAGGTAGGAAGGGGAGGAAGAAGGGAAGCTCACACTGTAGCGTGTATTTTGCTTTTTAAATACCAGTTGTCCTTTCTGCAGCCCTAGAAGATTTATCAAATTAACTCCCCTTGCTCCTCATGCTTAATTTTAATTGTGGTCCACTTGTACCACAGAAAAAATGCAATTAAACCCCTGCTTTTACGCGGGCATCTGTGCAGTGAGAACATTTGTTCGTTCACAGCAGTGGCAAGGCCATGAGCTGCACACTTAGTCTGATTTTTCTCCATTCCTGATTCTGCAGTTGAGTTTTTAACTGAAATTTTCAGCTCCATTAATTAAATATAAGCAGTAATTTTTTTTTTTTTTCCCTACCTAGGATGATCAGTTAAAAGGGGAAGTGAGGGGGGAAAGCACAGAGATGACTTTCTGCTCCTGTATCTTGATTTGAAATCTGTGTGATGCTGTTAGTACCAGATAAAAACATGTAGAGGTGTGGAAAGGGAAACCTGGAGCTGTCCCTGCTGGTGGCAGGTGAAGGAGGGGAGGTGATGCAGGTTGTGGTCAGTTGAGTGTAACAAAAGGGAAAGAAGAGACAATACAGTTGTTTCTGTGGCAGACAGTCCCTCCAAGCAGGGTTAATTCAACTCAGTGTTTTAGAAAGTTGTATTATACTCTTTAGAAAATCCACTTTCAGAGGCCACTTCTGAAGCTACATCACATTTCCTAGTACACTGAGCAGTTGGCAAAGAAGGTCTTCAAAAAATCTTGTTTCCATGTTTGTCCTGCTCCTAATGTTCTACTTTTATTGACTTGCCTAGCTAACTCTTCCTGCTGTGTAACATCAGGGAGGGCTGCAAACAACCCCAGATTAAAAGTCTCTCAGTATTTAAGTCTCTCAGTATTGAAGTTCACTGTTATGTGAAAAGCACTGCTTTTATTGCAACATCATCTGAATGCCAGAAAAATCTAAAAAGGTGCATAAAGTAACACTTAAAGACTTTTTCACATAAACTGATGGCAAGTACTGACCAGAAAACATTATCTTTCCATGAATACTGCTTGTTCGTGTGAGAGAAATATGATTATTTGTCTGTTTATACTTCTCCATGATAGAATTTGAAAGGGAGATGGCTGACCTGCTGATGGATAGATCTCATCCATTATTTTAATGGAGCCCACCTAAGGATGCATTTGTATTGTCTGGTGCCATGTCTATCCTGCAGTTCCACGCTATGAAAGTGTTTGCAGCATTGTTTGCCTTTCAGGGAATTGTAAACCTAAATTGTATGTGAAAGCTTTACAGTCCCAGGCACTGAGAGTTTGCTCGCTCGTGCCTGGGAACGTGCCAGGGGTGGTGTGTGCGTGGGAATTGCAGGCTGGGATCAGGAATGAGCTGCCACGTGCTGCTCCTGTTCCCTGGGTGTTCAGTGTGAGCAGGGCTGGGTGTTCTACAGACCAGGGGTGTGCTGTGTGTGGAGAAAGAGGAGCTGTGGAGGAATCCCTTCAGTGCAGGTCACTCGGGTTGAGCTCTGGGCAGGAGCTCCAGGCAAGAAGCTGCTGAGCCTTTGTACAAGAAAGGGCACATGGACCTGTGTCACAGCCAGGTGAGAGACACTTGGGGACAGAAAAGGAGCTGAGGACCCCCAGATTGGATGCCCTCAGGCTGTGAGGGGATAAAACCCAGTTCTGGGCCCCTCAGTTCAGGAAGGATATTGAGGTCCTGGAGCAGGTCCAGAGAAGAGCAGCGAGGCTGGGGAAGGGACTGGAGCACAAGTGCTGTGAGGAGAGGCTGAGGGAGCTGGGGGGGCTCAGCCTGGAGAAGAGGAGGCTCAGGGGAGACCTCCTCACTCTCTGCAACTCCCTGACAGGAGGTTGTAGCCAAGTGGAGATTGGTCT
>NW_016690520.1:39615-41530 GCF_001604755.1 Lepidothrix coronata | reverse complement strand
CCTGGAAGTGTCCAAGGCCAGGTTGGACAGGGCTTGGAGCAACCTGGGACAGTGGAAAGTGTCTCTGCCTGTGGCAGGGGGTGGAACGAGATGTTCTTCCAACCCAAGCCATTCCATGATTCTATGATAAGCTGCCAGGGAACTTTGGAGTTTGCAAAAAGCCACAAGTGGACAGGGGAACACTCACAGACTGTGCTCCCTTTTCTAGTGCAAACAAACGTGTCTGAAATAAAAGTAAATGAGGGATACAGGATCAGAGCATTTGATTTATTTGATAGAAGTGTTTCGTACCTGGGGGGGGAAAAAAGCAACACTAACACTTTCCTCAAAAAGCAGTATTTGTCTTAAAAATTCGTGTTTGCTGTTTATGTTGAAGATTTGAGGTCTCAGAGGAAGCTGGTGATCCATGGCTTTGTAGTTTTGCAGTAATAGCAGCACAGAGCAGAACATCACTCCTGTAACCTGTTCCTGTCTGTAGATGGCAGGGTGAAGGTGGTGGTGGTTCAGACTTTGTCAGTCGAGTTTTTACTAAGGTTTTGAATCCTTCAGACAGAGCAAGCGTGTAGCTTGGGTGAGAACAACACCATGAGGAGTAATTAAAACACTTTATGACCTGAATTAGGTCAAGCCTAGTCCTCTGTGGGGAAAGGAGGTGGACCAGTCTTCAGACTTGAAATTACCTTTCCTTTTTCCTAATCTGGAGCTGTCAGTGTCCACAGTCTGCCTCCCTGTGCCATGAAATAATCAAGTCAGAAGGAATCAAAGCAAACACATTGGGCCTTTTATTTAAAAGACTGTGACACCTTCCTGAGTGAGACTGGGGGGCAGGCAAATCAAAGCTGGGTGAATCAATGGCAGCTGCTTTACTTGTCTAGGGAATAAGTGGGTATAAACTTGGTGGGTCAGAATTCTTCAAAGGCACCAGCTTTGCTGTTAGAAGGACAGGATACATCAGCCTTCTGAGTGTGTTCCACCAGCCCAGGTACACACTGGGATTACACAGTGGGGTGTAACTGCAGAGATGATCCTCTGGCACTTGCACATAATGCCTGACTGGTTCCCAGAGGTCTCTTTTCCCTCAGCTGCTGCCTGGATCACCAGGGCAGGATTTCCCTAAAAGGGCAATCAGAATTGTTCGGGTGACTTGGGCATCGTTATTGGCCAGTGCAGCTTCTAAACCACGTTTTAGAAAACAAATTATAGCAAAAGCCAGATCTGTAATTCTTCAAATTTCCCCTCTAATGTGTCTCCTTACAGGGATTTCTGTAAGTGCCCCCCTCTGCTCAGACACGGGAAAGCAAAGTTTTAACAGATAAATTAGTGTTATACAAGCAGAAATCTTACACCAGTGTTTGGACTCCTTGCATTAATCTTGGCTTCCCATCTCATCCATCCAGGGAATCCATTATTGAGTCTCACTGTGGACTTGATAGTGTAGAGTGTAATACAGATTCCAAAGAAATGAAGGGATTTAGCTCAATAAATGCATTTGTTCAGATTCTGGCCATCATTTAGGTCTCTGGGGTGCTATGATAATACAAGTAAATGGGAAGTTGCATATTCAGCTGGGTATATAGTTTTCATCTCTGGCATAAATAAAAAGGATGAATATCCATTCCAGGAGACATTTTTGGAAAAGATCTGTGATTGATATCTTAGCAAAAAGATTTAAGACTCTTAGGAAACACTTTATACTTGCCTAAAAATGCTGGTGCTGAATGGCAGCAATTTTAATAATTTAAAGATTAAAATAAGAATATTATAATTTAATGATATCTCTTTCCATGCTTGTGGTGCGTGGGATTTCAAGCAGATCATGCTTTTTTAAAAGTCACATAGAAAAGGAACATAATTTAAAAACTTAATAATAATAAAAAAAAATATAAAAAAAGGGTTGTTCAGTAAACTGACTCAT
>NW_016690520.1:0-39410 GCF_001604755.1 Lepidothrix coronata | reverse complement strand
CCCTTGGTACACAGAGTTATCTGTCCAGAGAAGCTGTGGCTGCCCCATCCCTGCAAGTGTCCAAGACCAGGTTGGACAGGGCTTGGAGCAACCTGGGATGGTTGAAGGTGTCCCTGCCCATGGCAGGGGGTGGAACGAGATGATTCTTAAGGTCCCTTCCAACCCAAACCATTCTGTGATTTTTCCTGTGTGCAAATCTCTTCTTTTTGAGAAGATCATAAATGACTAATGGTAGTGCCAGATGACGTGGGGTTGGTGGTTTTTTTTTTTTGTCTGAGGAGTCTTACAGGAGGTTTTAGTTTGCCATTCCCCCCAGTATAAATGCACTGTGCACCAGCAGAGGGAAACAATCACCATGCAGGATTTATGCTCCTCTTGCCACATCACTGTTCAATTAGTAGTAATTTTCTGATAGTGTGGTCCACTGGGATGTAGCAAAATAACCTTAAAAAGGACTTGGGTGATTTTTCTGTGCTTTACCAGTTCTGTCGTAGCATGTCCCAAAGATTTTATAGCACCACTTTATTCTATAAAACCAGGGATATAACTAATGTTTTCAACAAATTTCCATGGTTTGCTTCCTAACTGAGCCCTCTCACCTGGTGTCCTCAGTGAGTTACCTGTTGCATGGAAAACACAGCAGTGACTGCTGTTTGTACAACGTTTTTTCACACTGTGAAGGAAAAGCAACAGCTGCTACCAGGGATAATGTGGATCAACTCCCTGAATTTTACACTTAGAAGAAAGAGGATCTCTTTTACTCGCTGTTTATATGAATATACTTATTTTTATATGTATATAAAAAAGTCAACTTGCAGAACCAGCAAGCTTTCTACAGAGTGTGCACCAGCAATATTATGAAATTATTCCAAGATTCAAAATCTAAGCTTACAGGAACTAGTAAAGGTACTTATGAGTTACTAACTCCAGATTATTGATGCTTCATGTCAAAACAGTAGCTTCAAGTTTGAGAAATTCAAATGGAAGCTTGTTAAATGAAGGGTTTTAAAGGGAGTGTGCTTGTTCTTCTGTTTCTCATCATCGCTTCCTTATCTCTGAAACACTTTCAGTTTGACAGGACTGAAAATCAGGTTCTATTTGATAATTGCCCAGTTTAATCAGTACCAGCATGTTGGTCCACTGACTTTATCTAAGATATTAAATCATACAGTCAACACTTTATAATATTAAAAGTGTGGAATTGAATAGAAGATTGATTCAATTTGGCATAAATTTTTTCATTTACTACTGAATCTTTTAATGTTGATTGCCAGAGCTAGACAGGTTTAATTTAAAGTCTAGTTTTTTGGAAATACAGATCCTAAAAGATGGACCTTACAAGGCAATCAGTGCATGGATATACTGTTGACCTGGATGCCACTGAAAACTTATTTATGTGTTTGAAATGCAGTGCCAAGGGATGGGTGACACAGTCTAGTGGAAGGTTCCCTGCCCATGGCAGGTGGTTGGAACTGGATGATCCTTGAGGTCCTTCCAACCCAAACTATTCCATGATGCTGTGACTGATTTGGAAAAGCAAGTGTAGTAGATCTGACTCAAATTTTACAACATTACTACAGACAAATGAGTTAAATGTGTGAGTCTAATACTATAATGAGCATTATTAACTTTTTTTTTTATGCCTTTCTTATGTGCCAGACTAGAGGCTTGTTAAGTTAAAGGATAATTCTTGAAATCTAAGTTTATTTCACAACATAAAAACAAGGAATGTGCTAACATGGGTAGTCCCTCACACGCAGTTGGAGGAGGATAAAATTATCAGACTGGAGGAATTAGGATTTTGAAATGTGATGAAATAATAAAAAAATAGGATTTAGCATTACAGAATGCAAGGTCATGCATCTCAGGGCTAATTAGTTTTTTTGGTTTAAGATTTGAAATCATTTGGAAGTGACAAGAAGCTGTTGGAGCATTTAATCCCAGGACACTGAGATGAGGCTGAGATGTGCTTGGGAAAAGGGGAGGCAGGGTGGTGAAACAGGAGTGTATTATACAGATCAAAAGTTCTTTCCTCTGGACTGTTGTGGACAGCACAGGCACTCCAGGGGAAAGATTAATCCAGCACATCACAGAGGCAAAGAAGGGCCATAAGGATTATTGGCAGAATTGAGGATATTCCCTGTGAGGAGTGTGTAGCTTTCTTAATCCAGCAAACAGAGGCCAGAAGGTGCTCTGTGAGAAAATACAGAGAGATAAATGAAGGAGAGCATGCTCCAGCCATTCTGGGGTAGAAAAAGAAGGAACTGGCCAGTCCTCCACTGGCTCTGAAGATCCAGAAATGCCATCACAAAGTACTTCTGGTGTTCGAAGAACTGATAACAGAGAGGAACTCAGGAAGGAGAGACAAAGGTTTTCCTGTCTTGGCACTTTCCCCTGGCTGAGTCAACTCAGTGTTTTGCCTTTTGTCATTGTGTAGGTGTGTGAAACTTCATTCTTCATCCCCAGCTTTCACATTTAGCAGAAAAAAACCAGATTTATGGGCATCATCCTCAAACTATCCTCGCTCTAGGATGGTCCAGCTTTTGATAACGTTAAACTGTGGTTTCACAAACCCCTGGTGCACAGAACTAGTGCCTCAACTCCTCCAGAGTCGAATCATTTTCTTTTCCTAACCTGCAGTAAACAGTGCTTCAGTTTTACTCTGTTCTGTCCTGGCTGTGGTGTCTTTCAGCTGTCCCAAGGAAGCTCTGATGAGATGATATCTGGTGACACTGACAAAGAAGATGGCACCAAACCAAGGGATGCCATGTCCTTGGTCACAGTTCTCTGAAATAAACCTATTTCCTTCATGATTTAGTGTAGGTTAAAAACAAATCAGATCATTTAGCTGAGGATCTGCTAATAAAGGCTGTAATTTGTACTTGAGGCATCCAGCCCATGCTGTCACCACGAGTACGGTGCTCCCAGGGGCTGCTGCCAGCTCTGAGCAAGGAGGTCACTTTTTGATAGCTCATGTTTTCATTTTCTTGTGTTCAGAGCTGGGTGTAATCAAACCCCATGTTTGTGGTGGTTACTCTGTCATAGAAGTGTCGTGGCAATCAGCTCTGGGCAGGTGAGGGATCTCCCAGGGAAGGTGGCACTGAGCTCTGCTGGCTGTGTGAGCAGGGGGGGCACAAGTGTAGCTGCTGGAAAAGGTAGTGGGGTAACAAAGTCAGGTCGAGAGTGTTCAGTCAGTCAGTGTTCACACTTGTCCTGCACTGAGTGCAGATGGTCTGTGGTTGTATAATCTATGGGAGAAGGGGAAAGATGACATTAAAACAAAACCTGACGTGTGCAACTCTGGTATTTGTTATCTACCCACTTTGTAGCCCATTAGAGCATTTATGGCATCAGACCATCTTTTTTTACCCCAGAGTCCTCTCAAAGTCCCCTGACCACAGCCATTTACTTGGATTTTTTTCAGTCTTTATGCTAATAAAATTATAACTACTGGTTAAGTAATGCCTTTTTTTTTTTTAAGTCCATATTAATTCTAGTCTCTGTCCTGGGAAATTCTATTAGTTTTCTCCACAGATGAGTGTTTTCAGATAAACAACATCTTCTTTCCAGCTGGGACCTCATCGTCAAGTTTATATTAATTATCTAATCTTAAAATAGTCTTAAACTGCTAGAAATGCTACAATACAGTCAAGTATCACAATTATTTCCTCCCTGTGAGACAGTGCCTTAGAATTAAAAAAAAAAACCAACCAAACAAACAACAAACCAAAGCAGATATTGATAGCCTGGTGAGAAATGTGTCTTGTCTGAAGTGCAGAATGTGGTGTAAGGCAGTTAATGGTTAATGCCTCCTGGGTACAGCCTGCCAGGCACAGTCACTTCCATGGGAAAATATCCTGCAGTCCCTTTCTCATCCCTGGAGTGTGGGTTCAGCCCGTGGCAGATGCTCTCTCTGCAGACACAGTGCCACTGTCCCAGTGTGTGACCTGGGGACAGAAACACCTGTTCCTTCTGTTTGCATCTGTCCCCAGGGAGGTGACAGCCAGAAGCTGTCAGGGTGTGGCAGAGGTGTTGCCATCACTGGAGTTTGCAGATTCCAGAAGTGCACGTGGATTCTGAAAATGGCTGGGCAGAACAAAAAGCAGCTGCTATCAGAGAGGTTTGTACACAGGGTCAGGGAATAGAATCATTGACTCTCTTGAGTTGGCAGGGACCCACAGGGATCATCCAGTCCAGCTCCTGGCCCTGCACAGACACCCCAACAATCCCACCCTGTCCCTCAGAGCGTTGTCCAAACCCTCCTGGAGCTCTGGCAGCCTTGGGGAGCCTGTTCAGTGCCGACCACCTGGAAGGGTGTTTGAGATTGGGAATGTGTTTTGAGGAAGATTCAGGTTGTACTTGTCCTGCTCTTGAGTGTTCTGCAGTCACATTAGCAGGCTCTGCCCTGCCCAGCTGCCCTGCTGGCTCTGTCAGCTGCTGAAATGCTCTCTTGTCTTTCCCTTTGCCAGTCAGATGTGCTGGTCAGGGGACTGGGAGAGGACTCTGGGGTAAAAACTGATCTGATGCCATCATTGTTCTAACAGCCTGCAAAGTGCATAGGTAACAAATGGGAGGGCCTGATTAGCTAATTAGGGAAGTTTTTACCTTACTTTATGCAGTGTGCTAGGGCTTTAACTCTGAAGGGTTAAAGATTAAGACAGGGACTGTGGGGCAAACATGAAGTCATACAATCCCAAAATGGGATTGGAAGGGACCTTAAAGGTCACCTGGTTCCATCCCCCTGCCATGGGCAGGGACACCTTCCACTAGCCCAGGTTGCTCCAAGCTCCATCCAGCCTGGCCTTGGACACTTCCAGGGATGGGGCAGCCACAGCTTCTCTGGGCAACCTGTGCCAGGGCCTCTGGCCATCTGAGTAAAGAACTTCCTCGTAAATTCTAATCTAAATCTCTCCTCTTTTAGTTTAAAAATGTGCTTTCAAATGTTCTTTCACTCAATCTCTCTTACACTGCAGTGACTAATGTGTCGTTAGCTCAAGTATCAGTATAATTGCAGTATGGTTCTAATTGGATAAGTATATTTAATACCAATTCAGTTGATCAGAAACTGAATCTAATTTCTGAATGACTTAATGTCATGATCATAATCTTTTGAAGCATCGTATATTTAATGAATCAGATTCTCACACAGGCATCTTAAAGTGAGAATGGCTGGTATAAAAACAGACAATGAATTGATTTGAAGCTTTATACTTAGTTAAGCTGCAGAGCTGAAATCTTGAGGGGGACACTTTTTAAAAATCTTTGCTTCCAGCTATCTATCTGCACTTTCACCTGGGGCTCTGGAAATGCATTACATTTTAATGGAGTTTCCTGTGCTCTTAAGTAGTGTATGCAGCTATACTCACAAATACTGTTTTATCTGCCATAATCAGGGGAAGGGGTACTTTGTAAGGCATGAAAAGTATATGATAAAGCAATATCCTGCAGAGTATTTGTCTGATTTATGGAGATATTGTCTTTCAATTTATGGTGTAAAGAGAAATCTTTTAAGCAAAGACAATTATCTCCTTAAACTGCTGGTAAGACCTTATTTCCAGAAGTAAACATCCAGTAAATGTGGGGTTTTTTACATCTGAATTGCACTTATAAGCTCAGACTATTTCAGCGTAAGAACAGCAATAAAAGTTTGTCTACATTGCTGTCAAAGTGTTGGGTTTTACATGTGTAGAAGGTGTTAACACAATCCTCCAAGATTACTGAAAGGCAATATCGATGTACTGTCAGTTAAACTGCACTGAAGTGTGTTACAGATTTAGGTTTTTAGAACCTTCCCTTCGCTGGCCCATTTCCACTGCACGTCCTTTTGAACTGCTACACCAAGTGCAGCTGAGCTTGGAATAAAAAGCCCAGAGTATCTGGTTCAAACGTCTCAGCTAACCCAGGATTAAATTGTGACTGAAACCATGGTTTGTATGACAGAAAGGGGCTTCTTAATACAGTCTGGTTATTGAGTATTCTGAAAAGTGATTGCCTTTACATTCCTTTGCCTTGTGCCTTTCAAGTCTTAGGAAGAAGTGCTTTCAGTATTTAATGCTTCCTGGCAGAGTTGAGGCTTGATGCTGCTTGAAAAGGATAAGAACTGGGGAGTTCAGAAAAGCTTCCTTGAAAAATATTATCTGTTGGATATATGATGTTCTGAGTGTCAGACTTAAACTGGAGGTTGTCTGTCCCAGGGACAGGAAAAAGGCTATGGATGATGGAATAGGAGCAGTTTTCCTTGTGTTTGTTACCCAGCAAAGTTTTGTACGGGAAGTCTTGTACAACTGTTTCAAACTGCAGTGCAGAGTGAACACAACACGTTGAAAATTAGTCCATTTTACAGTCTGGAATTCCTCTAAAATCAGGAACCTCGGCAGATACTGAGCTGTTCACAAGCAGTTTGTAGCAAATCATTCCCCCAGCAGTGGATGGAAACGCTCCTCGGAGTGCCTGTGGGGCTGCCTCACTGACGCGTGGCTGATGGGCATTTTTGGAGCTTCCCTGTGACTTGTCACCGCCTGCAGGTGGCCAGGGGTGTGTCAGGATAACACCCAGCGTGGGGAGATGTGCTGTGGTGGCCTCTTCTTAACCAAACCTGAGCTGTCTGTGGCGATAACTCCGTTTGTGTTCAGGTTACTCTCAATTTTCCCTCCCTTCCCGTGCTGTCTCTCGTTCATCCTGAGCTTAGAATGCTGCAGCTCTGCTAAATGCATGTTCTGGGTCAGAGATGTAAGTGGAAGATTCATGGCTGTAATTAGAGAGGCACTTTGCACATATGCTTATGTACCGTGGTAGGAAATGTGGTTAAACAGGGAAGAGGCTCCATATATTTTCAGGAACTCACATTAGGCCGAGATCTGTTTATTCCTGGCACGTATTTAATGCTGTGTTTTGCTCTTTAGGCAGAGAATTTACACAGAGGAGTCTGGAGGCTAAAAGCAAGCAGATCTTGCCCTTGTTGCCATGTTTACAATGTGCTGCAGAGGACAGGGGGAGTTCCAGGACTTGGTGTTCTCCCCTCTGCACTGGGATGCTGGACAGCACCCTGGATATTGAATGCAGGTCAGAGGAGAAAATGCATATTGAAAATGCAGAGATAGAATAAAAGAACTGAAAAAAAAAATTAAAAATCGGGTAACATTATTAAAATTCGGATCTGTGAGTGACTGTCAGTGCCTCAACCATCACTCCACTGATCAGCCTTTACAAGAGCTTTTGCCTAGTCCAGTATTTTCCCTCCTGTTCCCAGTCTGACTGCAGGGCACCTGGGAGTAGAGCAGCTGGTGAGCCACTGTCATTTCTGGGGCTGACTTGCTCCTGACACATTGAATGAAGATCATGGTTTAACTGCAAAACGATTTAAAATCCGTGTCTCCAAATATCCTTGACATTGCACTTTACGTGTCATTTGGAACAGTAACTGTCAGTGACAAGTAAAAGGGTATTTGTAAGAGATAACCTTGACCTGAGAAATGTATGAACTTGGAGCTGTAAGAATTGTTAGACCTCAATAAAAGTTATTTATACAGCCACTCTTTGGGAGTAGCTTCCAATAGCCACTTTATTAAATTTAGCAGGATATACCAATTGCAACACTCATTGCAAGTTATTACCATTGTGTCAGCCAATTAGATTCTATTTGTCGGTGCTCAGTGACAGATGATAGTTATCCTTGTAGAGAAATCTGATATTTAACCAGTGTGTAGTTGAGCTGGTACATATAAATTCTGATAGCTCAGATAGCAAGGAGTTTTTTGGAGTCCTGCACAGTGCTGGGGCTTTAATTGCACGTGCTCGGCATCAATTAAATAAATATCAGTGTTGTTCAGCAAGAATCAACCCTTCTTATTTGAGTCTTCTCCAAGAAAACATTTAAACCATTGGTTTTCTTTTTGGAACTGCTTGGAGTGTGGTGGGATGTGTTTGTGGATACACATGTACCTTTTTGATCCTTGTGCACAGTGTGGGTGGTTTCTGTGGGCCAAGGTGAGATGGAGTCATTAAATCACTCCGGGGTTATTGGGGGTGGCTTTGCTGATGTGGTGGTGGAGCCTCAGGGAATGCCAAGTGCAAACAGGCATTTCCAGACTCAACAGGAACTTCCAAAGAGAAAGGGACTTCCTGAAGTTCGGCATTGATTTAATTTACTTCCACTGGCATCATTTGGGCCAACTGTTCAGTTAATGGAATGGTCATGAAAATGCCAGCCCACTATTCCCTTGATTTCTTCTCTAAAAATGATGTCTGTGTTTAGTTTTGTCCCATGTTCAGTGGCGTGGCAAGAAAACAGACTTCATGCTGGCCTTATTTAAGCTGGTCTTGGTGTTCTCTGACCATGAACTTCCAAGGAAACATCTCAGCTGCACAGGAGATCTTCCTCCAGAACAGGGGCCTGAGCAGCAGTACAGGGAAAGGAAAAAGATTAGAAGACTTGTGGATGGTATTGGAATTCCTGAAATGTGCTGTCTGTTGAGACAATATTTTATTCATCAGCAAAGCTAACATGAGTCAGTCAGCAGCTGCTTCTTGCTTGAAGTTCAAACACATTAATTTGGAGTTTGTATAAAAGCTTATTGAGAAAGAGAGGCTTGCTAATGGAATATAAAATAAGTGAGAAACAGCTACATCCAGACAGGTTTTTTTCTGCCTTGGTGGATGGTAAAAGTAAAATAAGGATGTAATTTAAATGACTGTGCAGCTTCTGTAGGTATCTGTGTGACATTAAAATGCTGAAATGAAGTAAGTCAGTAGAGAGCTGTGACTGATGGGGACTCCAGTGCACCAGCTGATGTGGAATTTGGGGAAAATGCACCGTAAATACAATGTTAGACAGTCCTGTTAAGATACTCTTTATAATTAAACCCAAGAATTTTCTTTGCTGGAAGGAAAGAAAAGCAATGATACCTTTTTTACAGGAAAAAAATGAGAAACCACAAGGGGTTTTTACTGACAGATGTAATTAATGACATCTTCTCTGAACATGGATAATCATTTAAGGTGGATATTTGGAATACAGGTCAGGATAATTTCCTATAACTTACGAAACAAACTGAAGCAAAGTAAGGCTTATTTTATATTTAGACTACAAACATAACAGCTAGTAAGGGCTACAAATTTGTGGGTTTTTTAAAAAAACCTTCATTGTATCATACTGTGAATAAAGCAGGACCTGCTTCAAGGGTGGAAAGTCACTGAAGTCATAAATTGAAAAGATTATTTGCTAGAATCATGAGAAAAGATGATGGAGAGTGTCTGTTTAAGAATATTTTATGATTTGGGTGACTTGTTTTAATTTTACAAGCTTTGTTATATTGAGATAGGCAAATGTGAAAACTCAACATTAATCTGGGTGTGTTGTAGCAGAATGGAACTGAACTGAACCTGCAAAGTTGGAGTTCTTTGAAAAGGTGCAGTGTATTAACTGACTCTGTACCATAGCTTGAAAAAATAACTTGGTGAGATTATAGATATGGATATACTTATGCTTAAATAAAACAATAAAATCTTAATATTGAGCTATTGAAACAGTGACAGCTCAGCTGTCAGTGGCAAAAAGATATTTCTGGTATTAAATAAAGGATGTCCATTCTGGGAAGGGAAGTGAGATGAGTCACCCTAGATTTGGGCATCTAAACTGAAACAAATGCCATTTAGTGTTAGTTTTACTCCTGGGATACTTCAAAGCCTTTTCACTGATCCCTGGTGGATTATGAGGTACAGAATTAGCAATGAACGTGTGAGCTGGTCTAGGGCTCAAATGATGAGACATGCAGGCAAGATTTTGCAAAGAGAACCCCATAATAATGAATTTAAGACAGAAAACACAGTTTAAACTGACAAGTTCTGGAAGTAGAGCTTAAATACTTGTTCCACATATACAGGGATCCCAGGCACAAGGCTTGCTTTGCAGCTGAGTGCTTCCATGGGATTAGGAGGAGAACTGACAAACTCTGTCAGGCCCTGGTGCACATTTGGGACCAGTATTTTCTGCAGAGAAGTGCTGGAAGAAAAACTTGTTATTCCTGGGAGGACACTGCAGGTGTTTCACCAGAATAAGCTGCACCCACTTGATCTGTCCCTTCCACAACATCAAATTACTGGTGGTGTTCATGGTGGGGACCACACGTGATCCCTCACTCAGGGGCAGCACCAAGGTTCCTGTTGCATTTGGACCATGTGTGCATGGAAATTGTGCTCATGAGCTGCTTCAAAGTATGTGGAAACAGATGTGGAACACTGAAACTGCAAAGAAAGGAGTGTGACAGGGCACAGAATTTGAAAAAGGCTTAAAAATATATATATATATACTGACAGTATGAGTGTCTTCCTTAACAGGTTGATAGCACTTGAAGTCACTGTGGTACAGAAAGTTCCAATGTTGAGCCTACTTTGGGACCATGAAGAGCTTTTCTAAGCTGCATTCAGTATTTTAAAGGATTACACTGATTTAGCTTTCTTGTTCAGCTTAACGTTTTGGGTTGTCTGCATGTCTGATGTCTTCTGTCTTAAACTTTCTGGAGGGACTGCAAAGCATGTAAAGCACTAATTACCCTTCCCAGGTGAGTGTTTGGACAACACTCTCAGGGACAGGGTGGGGTTGTTGGGGTGTCTGGGCAGGGCCAGGAGCTGCTCTGGATGGTCCTGGTGGGTCCCTTTCACTCAGGATACTCCACGATTCTCTGATAGAATAAGATTTTTCAGGAATATGCAGTATGAATTCTACAGTCTGAAAAATAACTTACAAATGGATTTTTCTGCAATAAATCCCACACTAGAAGTTGCCTTAATGAGCCAAATGCATCTCTCACAGCCCTTGTAAACAAGAATGTCTGGGGAAGGGATGAGAATGAGAGATCAGAAGCAGTGGGGGGTTAATTTGTGGAATTTTATAGTTCATAAGTACTGCCTCATCCTAACAGCATTTGTTTCTTCCTTCACTTGCTTCATATTTTGTGGTGCTTAGCTCTAAATTGATGGACTAACTCTCAGCTCTCATGAAAGTTTCACAAGGGATGTTTACAGAAAAGTACTGTGTGCTTTTTAAATTTCTGCCCTTTTGGTTGTTGTTGGGTTTTGTCTCTTTTTTTTTTTTTTTTTTTTTTTAATAAATAAGGGAGAAAGCCAACTGCTTCTGTCCCAAAAAAAAAGCCTGGAGTGGGATAATGAGATTGATGTTCTCCTTGTGGCCATCCCCTCCTCACCTTGGGATTGCTGTAAATGCTTGATCAAATTATATCTGATTCTGTTTCCAGTCTGTGTTTAGAGCCACAGGATAATGATGAGGCTTCTCACAACAGCGTTTCTTTATCTTTTTATAGAAGTATTTTGGTTTTTATCTGGTGAGTCCGTGAGAGTTTGACATTGGATGACTTTATAAAACATTCAACTAATTGGATTTGTTAAAATAAATAAATCAAACACTAATTGGAATGTGCCCTGCCATTATTTTTGCTTACTGAATTAGATATTACGGCGTGAAGTTCTTTTTATCGTATTTGTGCACTTATTTAAACACCCCCCTGGCACACACTTCTGCAAATTCAATTAGATATTCAAAGGAGCCATTCAATTTATGCAAGGCTGGTTTACATTTAATCCAGGGGCAAGTCTCAGGAACTGATGATAGGTCTGCTCAAGATTAATTAGCATCACTCAGATGAGCAGTGGCATTGTTACCAGCCTGCAGTGTAAAGCAAGGGATGTTTTATCCTTCCTACCCGAGCCATTATTTCCTTCAATATGACCCTTTTAAGCTTTTCATTTTGTGCAAAGGGGTCAGCATGTTATATGTGTTATCTAATGCCATCAAAGGCATCTCCATTTCCTTTTTGCCCCACTTTTGTCACTGTTTAATTTCCAGCCAAGCAGGGGAAAGGCTCCAAGATCCCAATTTGTTTTCCAAAAACCCCTTATTCTCGTTAACAATTTATGAAGACCCAGAATCCCATTTTGGTGGCCGTGTAAATGTTTCCATTTTCCTCAAGCAACTCTGTGATATGTGGCTGAGATGAAAACATGCAAACCCGCCATCTAAATTCATGGAGTGGTGTCTTTTTCCTTCAATTCGAGGGTTATTTTTTTTTTCTAATCTTAATGAATAGCCCTGTTCTGCCTCCAGATAGATTTCAGCAATGGATGATTTTCTGTTAGGATGGATCTGACCTTTTTTCCCATCTTTATGTTCCAGCATATTTAGGTGCAGCTTATAGTTAAGTATTAACAGAGATAAGGTGTCTTAGGAAATGTTGAATATTAAGCTCATGCTGACATCAGTGAAAGGAACACATCTGCTCCTTACTGTTCCTACTTAAGTGAAATCTTAAAATCTCCTAGTTTTTTGAACCTGGCTGCCTTTAAGTGAAGATGTAATGTCACATCTCCCAAGTTCTGCAGAAAAGACAGGGCTAAGGCCACCTGTGATTAGGCAGAATATGAACACAGGTCACTGTGACCAAGTGGCTTTACCAGGGATTGGATATAAGGAGGAATTTTTTACAATGAGGGTGGGGAGGCCCTGGCACAGGTTGCCCAGAGAAGCTGTGGCTGCCCCATCCCTGGAAGTGTCCAAGGCCAGGTAGGAGGAATTTTTTACAATGAGGGTGGGGAGGCCCTGGCACAGGTTGCCCAGAGAAGCTGTGGCTGCCCCATCCCTGGAAGTGTCCAAGGCCAGGCTGGATGGGGCTTGGAGCAACCTGGGCTAGTGGAAGGTGTCCCTGCCCATGGCAGGGGGGGTGGAACGAGATGATCTTGAAGTCCCTTCCACCCCAAACCCTTCTGTGACCTCATGTCTATGAGAGTGACCCCAAAACCTGTGATATTCTGGATGTTGTGATATTTTCCTTCCGCTTTCTGAAGTTTCTTTCCCGTTCCACAACACAACACACACTTTAATAGTGGGAAGAGAGGAGTTGTTGACTTTTCAGCTCACAAGTCGCCATGGCCCTGGGTCCCAGCTGAGTCTTTGCTTCCCTTTTAATTCTGCTCCCAGTTGACACACCAGAGCAAGAAGCAGATGGAAAGTGCCCCCCTCTTGGTCCCCAGGACTCACACAGCCAGCCTGCTTGTCTGAGCCCCTACAATTGACTCCAGCTTGTCCTCCTTGTCCTCATTGCCTGCAAATTCACCTCCAGATTCCAATTCTGCTGCTTCTAGTAAATGAATCCTCCTGCCTTATTGCTGTGTCACTCTGTGTTTGGAGGCTTCTCCACTAACCTTTCTTTTCTTTAAAATGTAGATATCTTGCTGCTACTTTTAAGGCTCTCCATGGTTTATCCTTCCCTTTTATTCAGCTGTAGTACAAGGTTAGCTTTGACTTTCACACAAGGCACTTTAAAGCTTCCTCAGGTGTTGTCTCTTATCAGTGGAAACTCCCAATTAATTTCCAGAAGTTCTCACTGTATCCCTTTTTCAGCTCCTCCGACTTCACCTTCCTCAGCATGGATAAAATAACCTATTTAGCTGATTATGGCAAGACAATGACAATTACATTCCCTGTGAAACGAGGATTGCTACCCCAGATTTTGCTGCTCTTGCTTGTTTTGCTTCAGGGACTTTGGAGCAGCTCCTGTGCAGTTTTCTCTGTGTGCAGGAGACCACGTGCAAATGTTGGGCTCCATCAGAGAATTTGTTTACAATTCCTTCAAAGTAACAGCTCCCAGACATCCCTGATCCTGCGAGGGGGTGCGGGGATGGTTTGTGTCTGAAGTTGTGCCGTCAAAGTGAGTCTCTCACAATTAGAATGCCCCGTGTGGAGGCTGAGAGCAGAGTATTTGATATTGTCTCTCCTACCCACTCGCTGTAATAAAGGTGACTTTCAGATGCAGTGCTCACTCCCACACAAACCAGAATTCCTGTGTTCTCTCTTAGATTTTTTTTTTTAATGAGTGTGTTCGGTATTTTTATTTTGAACCTTTTCAGCGAAATTAATTTTTTTAAAAAAAATTATGGGAAGCTGAAGCGTAATCCTGCTTGTTTTGACAGCTGGGGGAGCTTCACAAGCGCAGTAAATTTAAGGCAAGAACTATTAAAATATTGTAAAATCATGAAAACTCAGAAATATTTGGTGAAACTCTAGTGAAACAGGCAAGCTTGCAAGGGTGATAAAATCAACTATAATCAGTTCTATTTATAATGAAAATATACAATATATAGAATTGTTATTTTTTTAGGATGAGCTTGACCTCTTTAAACTTCAGCAACAGAGTATTTTGGGGTGTCAGGTACTCTAGGCAACAAATCCTTCTAGTATATATTTACATAGAAACGCTTGGTTTTGTAGAAGCTTTGTAGACGTACTTAGAAAACCAGTTCCCATTTGGAGTGCACATAAAATCCTTTAACAGGCTAAGGAATTAATAAATATTGATATTTGTGTTTGTAATTTACCAGAGTTCCACAGGAGATGAGACAAGTTTGGGGTTTCTTGGGAACTGGAGCACATGGGTGCAAACTAAAGAAGGCTTTAATGTCCCCAGGGTTGGATAATCCTTATTGTGAAGGACTCACAGGTCAGGGGTGTAGGAGCTGTTTGTTGTGTGTGCGGGCAGTGCAGCCTGTGGGAAGGAGTGAGGAGTCAGGAATATCTGTCCATGGAACTCTGATTGGTGTCAGGAGCAACTGGCAGCTTGGCTGGGCAGAGCAAGTGAGCGTTGCCTCGAGCACTGCTCAGTCCTCCCAGCTCTGGAATGCTGGATGTGTCCAGTTGACTTTGGAGGACTCGTGTCTGCAGAGAAAAATGATCCTTGCTCCCCTGAGAGAAAACTAAAGCACTGCAGAGGCACTCCTGCCATGATTCAGGTCTCTAAACTCATGGATCCAGCAGTGAAATATGTTTGGTAGACTGGGTTAGATGGATGAGAAGAGGGATGAGCATCAGGCAATGTAAGGGACACCAGTGTAGGAATATCTTAGGGAATAAAGTAGCTTGATTTGACACAAGTTTCAAAGATCTGCGTTGGAATACAAACTTCCATTCCACTGTCCCTGGATTTCCCTTGATTCACAAGTGTCCAGGCAGCTGCCAAGTTATTTAAGAGAGTTAACTTCTTCCAAGTGTTTCAGGAATTGCAGTAAAGATCTCTTAGTCAGCAGTCTGGAAGGTGTGAATGCCGGTTGCCATCTGCTGCTTCTTATTCTCTTGTTGTCGAGAAATTATGTACTCAGAAATATTGACTGGGAAGACCTTGAGGAAAACTGTGTGGTTTGTGGGTTTATGTTGTGTGTAAGAGATGGTTAAAGCCAGATTAAGATGATCAAGGCTTAAAGGCAAAAAGAAGTGAGGGTTCACCGTAGCAGTAGTGATGCTGTGCTTGTTTGCCATTTGCATTCCTCCTTTTTCTTCCTTTTTTTTTTAAATATCTTGGAGGTTTATGTAAATATTGCTGCCTAGAGGTACCATGTACAGGTGTCCTTGAAAATAGCAGGTTGAAATAAAGGGGATTGATCTAAGAAATAGTATTGTGCAGGGACAAAAACAAGGGCTTCCAATGGATATGAAGTGTGGAAAGAAAAAAAAAAATGTTTTCCGGACATCACCTTTGCTGCTGCCTGAAAAATGATGTTCAGGAAATTGGTTTTATTTATTTCTATTTCCTGTTTAAGCTTGGGTACGAAATAAGTAAATGACCTGCCATAAAGAGACAGAAATAATTAACTCAGTGATGTTTTTCTTTTTCTTGGTTTTAGGTGGTTGTTCGTTCGATGAGCATTACAGTAACTGTGGTTATAGCGTCGCCTTGGGAACCAATGGATTTACCTGGGAGCAGATCAATACCTGGGAAAAGCCAACAATGGATCCTGCTGTCCCAACTGGTAAGTGAGATGTCCCAGCAGCAGCAGGGAGATGCAGTTCTTGGAGAGAATCAGCTGTTATTCCTTTGTGGGTGTGTGCTGGGTCTGGGTACCCTCAACAGGCAACAGGATTTTATTCAGTGATGAAAAGATGGCTTGTGTGTTCAAAGTAATCCGACAACTGAGATGGCTTTTTACAATATTTGCTATTTGATATCATTCCTGAGTTGTTTTCCATTCCTTATTCCTCTTTTATTTCTCATTTAACAGAGAGGAAATGTTTTGGATGTAATACTCCAAGGTTCGTTCAACTTTTTAGGTGTTTCAGGATCACTGAGCTGTTTTATGTGGGGAGGTGCATGTTGGAGAGGCCAGGAGAAAAGTGAAGCTTTGAAATGTCTGGAAGTATTGGACCTTCCAGTTACCATTTAGCTCTTAACTGATTGCTTTAAATTCTAATTCTGAGAAAGACAAGAAAATGTCTAGAGAATAAGTTGTTGTAGCTTGTGCTTCATTGGGCTGGGATTTCAGACAGGGGAATTTTCATAAGCAAGAAAAACATTTCCAGCAGAGAGTTATCAGAATTCCTAATTTGCTAATATGTATTAAGAATATCATGGTCTTCCATGTGATATTTGAAATATTCTTTGAAGAGCTGATTATAATTTCCAGGTTTTGTTACTCATTGCAAGTTACCATTATGTTGTACATGGGAATGAATTCTCCAGCTTTAACAAAAGTGCTCTGGAATGCTTTGTTCACATTGAGAGAGAACTTGGTTTAAGAAAACACACTAAAGTTTTCTCAAAAGCTTAGTTTCTCTCTGTTGGTTGCCACCCAAAATAGCAGCCCAAGCCTTTTTGAGGCCCCCAGTGACAAACAGACCTCACCAGCCAGTTAAGGCTTTGATTTCACTCCTAAAAAAAGAAATATTTGTTCCGGTTGGTGCATTCCACAGTGAGAGCATGAGCTACATGGCAGAACTGGAATATAATGTTGCTCCAGAGGTATTCTTATGCCTGTAATTATTGGGATAAGAGACTTGTAATTGCTGGCTGCCTGGCAAGGACACAGTGCTGAGCTGATGTGACAATAGCTCCCTGGAAGCACTGACAGACAGCCCAGTCTCCAGCCCTGGGTGCTGCTTGGCAGGAAAAAACAAGCACACAAGAGACACTAGTCGAGCTGAGCTTTCTCCAGCACTGAAAGGTGGTTTAAGTTCTGTGATTTTTAAATTATTTTATTACTGGAACTTATCCAGAACAGGAGGCTTCAAAGTGTGTGACACCTGGTGCCACTTGATTTGGCTGTGGCATTCCCAGAGGAGTTCATTAGGAAAGTTGCAGGTTTTTAGTCTTGTCTGTGAGAATTTATTTTGTGATTCTGGATGTTGTGTTTTTAAGGATGGTGGTTTTATCTCTGTGGTTCCTCAACTTCCACCCTGTTGTGTCCTGTTCCTTGTCCCTGCTGAAGACCAAACTACAGGTCTGGGAATTAACTGATTCCAAAGTGATCTGAAGGAATAGGAACATAGACAGTTTTGATGCAATTAGGAATCTGGAATAAATGGGAAGGTTTATATGGCTTGGTGTGGATGAGTTCAATATTTGGTCACTCTAAATGTTAAGATGAACCCTTCCTTTCCTCCATGTGAAGGTGTATTGTCATCTGAAGTGCACTGGAACTATGGAGAGATCAACAGACTCATAGAGGTTGCAATCTAAACAACAATAGACAAAAACCAGACTGGAATGGCATGATGAAAAAAAAACCTCAAACAACAAGCCAACCTCAAACAAACAACCCAGACACACACAAGAAAAAAAAAATCCAACATAAAACTAACCCAAAAACACTAAAATGTAATTTTTTTTGACAAGGCTTTCAGAATTATTTTTCCAAAACTAAATATATAGATGGTTTTGTGTTTTCCCCCTGTCCATGATATCTAAAGATGTTAGAGCAGCTGCAATTTTAATAAAGGTTAGACATCAAATAAAAAAGCCAGAAAGCTCTACTGAAGGAAGATGCAAAGCTAAAACAGCCATCAAATTGGAATGTGCTGATAAGGAGATGTTATCTAAAGATACTTTAAGGAGCAGGAGGGGAAATGAGTCGGTTCCTCCTGTTACTGATTGATGTCTCAGGACTATTCACAGAGAACAAAAGGCAAAATCAGTAGGTGTGAAAAGATTGGCCATGGCAAATGGGTACAGGAGGGTCTGGTAACAAAAAAACATGTTTTCAGGAGCTGTCCAAATGCTGCCAACCTCGAAGTAAATTATAGTGGTCAATTAGACTCCCTGAAGCTTGTGGACACGTTCAGAGCTATTATTGAGAGTGTTGCTGGACAGACCCGTAATGCACATTGTTTGTGTTGGTTACTCTTTGAAAACCTGTTTGCTGAGAATAAAAGTTGTTTACTTTAAAATTCATCCAGGGGCAAAGCCAGGTGAATAAACTGATGAATAGCACGTTCTGCTCTTACAGGCAGGGAGATCTTTAAAGCCAGAGGGCTGGAACATGTGATGATGGACTTTCCATGGCATTTAATTTCCCCACAGCAGCTGGGAGCAGCAGGGTTTGAGGTGGTATCAGAGGGGTTCGTGGAACAAGCCTTGGTGGGCAGCCATAGGCAGGGAAGCTCCCTGGCACTGAGAGGGGTGGCAGGAGTGCCAACAGGGTTCTGAGGAAAACGGGGAGGAGCTGTTGGCTCCGTGGAGGACAGGGAGACCTCAGCAAGTGAGAGCACCGGGCAATCCCCAGCCATGGGAAACTCAACCAGGGGAAGTGCTGGGTTCCACCCCTGGGATGGGACAACCCCAGATGTACAGACAGAGTGGGAATGAGATGGTGGAAAACACTGCTAGGAAAGGGCCCTGAGGGTTCCGGTCCGTGGCCTGTTGGCCATGAGTCAGCAGTGCCCTGGCAGCCAGGAGGGTCAACCCTGTCCTGGGGGCATCAGGGAGGGGATTGTCCCGCTCTGCTCTGCCCTGGGGTGGCCTCACCTCAATATTGGGGCAGTTTGGTCTCTGCAGGAGAAGAATAAGGTAGGTATCAAGCTCTTAGTACCCAAAGGAGGGCAGTGAAGGTGGGGAAGGGCCTTGAGGGAAGCTGTGTGAGGACACTGAGGGCACTTGGTGTGTTCAGCTGGAGGAGCCTGAGGGGAGACCTCAGTGCAGTTCCACCTTCCTGGGCAGGGGCAGAGGAGGGGCAGGGACTGAGCTCTGCTCTGGGGGAACCAGGGACAGCACCCAGGGAATGGCCTGGAGTTGTGTCAGGACAGGGTCAGGTTGGATATTACAAAGAAGTTCTTCCCCCACAGGGTGGTTGGGCACTGACCAGGCTCCCCAGGGCAGTGGGCACAGCCCCAAGGCTGCCAGAGCTCCAGGAGGGTTTGGATGATGTTGTGACTCTTGGGGATGGTCCTGTGCAGGGCTGAGGGTTGGACTGGGTGATCCCTGTGGGTCCCTTCCAACTCAGCACACATTCCGTGGTTCTGTGGGGACGCAGACAGTCGTGTAGATATTCTTTGTTGGGATGGTATTTTAAATACTGCCTTGTTTTTGTAGCTGGAAATAGGTTAAAATACTACCTTGTGGAAATGGTAAAACCCAAAAATGAGCAGGCATTAAGCTGGTTTAATGATACTAAACCAGTCTGCTGGGAGATGTCAAAAAGCAAAGCCAGCCCCTACCCTGGTCAGCTCTTCCCTCTGGAAAACATTTTGGCTTTCCAAAGTACTAGGAGATCCCTTTAAATTCAACCAAGCCACAGAACTGTGTCCTCCTGAATACTGATGATGCCATCTAGCACTTTTTACTGTGCTTTTTTTTCGTCACTGGATCTCTTGAGTGCTCTTCAAAGGAGGTCAGTACTGTGAGTGAGAGCCTGAGTCCCTAGAGCCGTGTAATTCTCTGCTGACACGCTGCTGCAAAGGTCTCTGCCCAGGGATGTCTTTCTAGTCTTTATTTTTTTAATTGAAATGTCAAAAAAAAAAAAAAGAGGCAATTAAACTGCTCCATTAGCAATGTAGAAGTTTGTAGGCAATTTGTTTTACTCCCTTGCCAGCAAATAAACTGTTTCCCATGCATTCTATGATTAATTCCTTAGGGCTGGAAACACTGTTAATTGAGGGATTAAGAACCAGATGTTTGTTGTTCTGAATAAATGTTTCAAAACGTGAAAGACGGGAATTGTAGGTATCCAACCCCCAGACTTCGGTGGGACTCTGGTTCCACCTCCTTGCACAATAGCAGCAGTGATTGTAACAAAATATTCTTTAACAGATGGGTGTTTACTTAAGCCTGAATACCCTCAGTGATGAGTATTCCACAGCTTTGGGCTGCTTGTTCCACTCTTTGAATTATAAAGGTTCTCAGTCCTTCATTTTCCTTTCTATGGCTTCATCTCATCATTTTTTTTCCCATTTTTGGCTAGGGAGAACCATCAGTTGTTGCTCTCTTAGAACCTCCCTTATGTAGTTCTGTGCAGTTAAATCTTTATTTTGCAGGACTAAATGTGACCCAGTCCTTTTAACCTTTCTTCATTCAGCATCCTGTTTCCTTCCCTATGCCTTCAATCATTACTTTATCTTTTTTTGGAGTATTTACCTGAAATTGTGTTCCAAGGGCAAGGCACAAGACTAATTCTGTTCTAGAAGTTCAAAGCACAGCAAGTGCATTTCTCCTGCACACCTTTATTTTCATCTTGCCATTCTCATTCCCCTTTTCCTGTAAATGTTCAGTCTTTATGTGCTGCTGTTAGATGGTGTGAGATGGATGTGGCCCTTTGGTTTGTGTGGGATCACAGAAATTATTTCCTTGGTGGTAAAACTCTTCCCTGTGAGGGTGGGGAGGCCCTGGCACAGGTTGCCCAGGGAAGCTGTGGCTGCCCCATCCCTGGAAGTGTCCAAGGCCAGGTTGGATGGGGCTTGGAGCAACCTGGGCTAGTGGAAGGTGTCCCTGCCCATGGCAGGGGGTGGAATGAGGTGATTTTAAGGTCACTTCCAACCCAAACCCTTCTGTGATTCTGTAAAAGCACAACTTGAGCTCTTCTGTGGGTTTTTTGGGGGGGCAGATTCTGGGTTAGTAGAAGGAAATGTGTTGTGTGTAAACCAGCCAGGCCAAAGCACTGGTCTTATTTTGCATGTTACCACAGCATTCCAAAGAACCTGGACCTGGCTGCTCTTGCATCAGTTGCAAGAATAATATTAATAATGAAAGTATTTAACATTTAATGTTCAACGTATTTTACCATCATTTGCTAATTAACTGCAATGGAGATTTAGCCAGGGCTGACTAGACTGAAGCAATTACTTTAATTGTATTAAATATAATTCTGTCTGGATACAGAGGCATTGTGTCTTGTGCATTTGCACAGCTGCATTTTTTGCTGTTAGACTTATTGTTAATCCCAAATTTACTTCTGTGAAGTTTCCCAGTTCCAAGTGAGGAGGTAAACAGTCAGCACAGAGGCTGAAGGTCTGGCCCCATCTGCCTGATGAGTCCCTTCCTTTCATGTATGAAAATTGGCACTGCAAGTGCTGCTTTTCCTTCAGAGAAATACACAGTATTTCTTACAATAGAATTGTGTGTATGTGTGTAGATCTCCATATCAGTTCTGTTTCTTGCTGAATTGCTCTCTAAGTAGATGCTCTGTTTGTCTAGAAAACAGAACTGTAGCTATTAAGAATTTAGGGATAAGCAAAATGTTTGGAACAAGTTACGGTGTTCGGAATGCCAACACTTGTATTGTTATTTAGCAAGTGCAAAGTGCCTCGCTTTGCATCCTTATTCCACAAATCTTCTGCAAAGAGCAGCCAAATCTGTTATTGATGAAAGGTGGTTTTGTGATAGAAATTGATACATTTTTGTCATTCATAGAATCAATAAGGTTGGAAAAGAACTCAAAGATCGAGTCCAATCATTAACCCAGCACTGCCAAGCCCACCACTAACCCATGTCCCCACGTGCCACATCCACACAACTTTCAAACACTTCCAGGGATGATGATTCCACCTCTGCCCTGGGCAGCCTGTTCCAATGCCAGACCACCCTTCCAGTGAAGAAATTTTTCCTAATGTCCAGTGTAACCCCCCACCTGCCTGGTGGATGTTTTGAGATGACAGTTGGCAGGTTCCAGGCACAGCTGTGTCCTGAGTGCTGCCTTGTGGGGTCTGCATCCCATATCCCAGTGAGGTGATCTCAGCCCAGGAGCTTTCAGTGTGTGCTCCTCATCACTCTCCTTGAAGGAATCACTTCCTTCCACCTCACTGAGAAATTTGGAGCAGTTATTTTCTTTCCTCTTGCAGCAGAGATAAGGGATGGGGACTCTTCCCATGTCTAAGCTGGTGTGTTCCTTTGTCCCAGTAACTGGAGGAATCTCTGAGCTTCTCACTGGAAGAACAGAAGGATCATCATCATTAGTGGTGCTCATTTAGCAGGCAAACATCCCGGGCAGGATGTATCTGTGAACTCCAGATGGCTAAATCCTACTTGGGCTCCACTGAACTGGGGGAAGTTTTATGTGAGTCTAATGGGCCAAATGCTTTGCTGTGTCACCTTCCCCTTTTTGTGAGTGGCACCACGGAGTTACAGCAGGAATGAATGATTATCCAACAGCTTTCCTTCAGGAAGGTAATAACTGTCCATCAGTGCCCACACTGGATGGGCAGGATCCTTTCACTCTGTTCTGGAGCTGTGGAGTTAGTGCTGACCTCTGCAAAGGCCAGAGACCCTCTGTGCATGGGACAGACACTTGGCTTTGTTCCTGCTGCTGAGCGAGTGCCAACAGGAGTTAGACTCAACATTTGTAAATCTGGAAGGCGATGCCATAAAATTACCATTTCCCCGTGTCTGAGTGTATTAATTCTCGCTCGCAAGAAAATACACAAAGAAACTTGTTAAAGGAATACATTAAAATTCATCTGTGTATATGATGAATCACCATCCAATTTTGTCTGAGAGGGAGAAAGAGTTTTGGCTCAGCTGTCTGTATATTTTTTTTTTTTTTTTTGCTCCAAAAAATATTTTATGCAGGGGAAATTACTAAGAATGAGTCAAATATGTTTCTCTCCACTCTTTTCACTTCCATACAAGTAAATAGATTAGTCTGGGGCTTGTTAATGAGCTCCAAGTCACTTCTCAGATGTGAAGGTCTAAACAGAAAGGGCTCTCTGGAAAGTTTCCCCGATGTGTTTTTATTTTGCTGTTTACTCTGTAGCTTCGTGTCTGTGTTCCAGGATTCTTTCTTCGAGCTGTAAATAATTCTTCCCCATTTCCAGAATTTCATCCCTATTTTATGCTAACCTGAGTTTTTTGGGGGAGGTTGATTGCTTAGTTGTTGGATTTATTTTAGTGGATGTACGTGCCAATGTTTAGATTTCCAGGAAAGTGTGCTGCTTTGACCTATTTATGAATATAGCTTTGGGAGGAACGTAACCTTGCAAGCAACTAGAGGGAACTTTTTCTTCACTACAGCTTTGAATTGCTGTGTTTTTCTCTATCCAGACCCTAAGTCATTCCTATAAATCATTCTGTGAAGCCCAGCACAGGGTTTAACTGTCCCTCAGAGAATGTGTTGTCACCCAGATTTTTTGCCTATCTCATGTCAGGTCTGGGCTGTCAGTAACTAAATCCTACCTACACATGTGGACAATTTTACTTTTTTAGCCAGGGAAAGTCATCAATGAAGACCATGAGCAGTTGCATCTTTTTTACAGAATTGATTTCAGGAAGGTAACAACTTAATTTTAGGAGCAGTTCTTACCAAATACTTACTCTGTTGTGTTTCTGTGTTCTAACACCAAGTAAAGCCTTTCTTTTGGGATTGGATGCACTAGTTTTGGGTGGAAGAGAGAAACAGTGAGGGACTGTTTGACCTGAGCACATGGAAAATTGCAGACCTGTAAATTAAGTATCTCACACTTAGCTAACTACTTAGCTTTTATTCCGTGACTGAAGATGCAAGAGTTGATTTAATTAAGAACATCTCCCTCTCTGGAGGCCTTCTGCTGAAAGGAAATTACATCTCGGGCTTTAATACTGTGTCATTTACACTGTAAAGGTGAGAGAGAATTTCTCCTCGTGTGCTGATTGTGAGAAGTCATCAGGAGCATCCTTCCACTTCGGTGTAGGTGGTGTTTGGGTCCTGAAATGGAGCTTAGCAAGGAGGTGGTGCAACCTTCTCTGAGCTCACAGGGTGCAAAGACACGGCATCAAAGGAATCTGGTGGAATGACTTGTAGGCAGTGTGGTAATGACCCTGAAGGGATGTGTAGTTCCTGCACCTTGATGTGTTAAATGGTACATCTGAAGTGTTGTCAGTGTGTCCCTGACCCCTTCTCTGTGAGAGCTGCCAGAAACGGAGCTGTCTGTGGCTGTCAGGACCTTCCCATTCTCACCATTAGTGAGGCCATGGCATTTTAAAGCTCTGCTGTAACGTCCCTCAGCACCACACAGGGAGGAAGGACAAGGGACCTGCTGCTGTACTTGGTTTTCCTCCATGGTTTCAGTGCTGAAACATTAAATTTTTTCAGCATCTCTTGGCTCCAACAGTAGCTGATGCCTCTCAGCATCCTACACACAACCTTTATTTTTCATAATGTGTTATTTGGAGCTCTGTTAGGACGTGCTGTCCAGATGCCAAGTGTGTTAAACCTGGTTTTTGTTTGAGGGCCAAGTTAGGGAATTGTTCAGCCACAGCAGTGGAAAAAGCTTCATGAGCTGGGAAATAGAAGGAAGAGAGACTTCTTCCCAGTAGATGACTTTTAATTTAAATTCTGTTGAAATAAATATGGTTGCAGGAGTAAACAAGGTGCATAGGTAGAATGAGGGATGGAGAACATCCTTCTAGCAAAGATGGAATAGTAAAATTGATAAATGTGAAGTTAGTGGATATTAAGGAATAGAGGAAAAGCAGTGACTAAAGTAGGAACAAAAGATTCAGAAGGAATAGATAAATTCAGATTCAAGTGATGTTGAAGGAATTGACAGGATTAGGGAATATTGCAGGTCTAGTGAGAGCTCAGACATTTGTCACAACCTTTCAGAAGTGAATTTTGAAGTATATAGAATTCTGATTTTTTTTTTTTCTGGACTGTGGCCCTCCTCTCATTGGGTATTTTTTCTTTATCCTGGAGGGTTGCTTAGCAGGGTAGAGATGGACAAGCCCAGCAGGAAAGAAGTTCCAAGAGAAGAATGACCCGTGAACCTGCATGGGGCAGATGGCCAAATTTAGGACAGGCCAGGTTTGAAAAAGGGAGGGAGAAGGTCATGAATGAACAGTCAAATGCTGACAGAGAAGGATTTACAGAAGGAAATATTGGGTAAATCATAGACAAAATTGCTCCTCAGAATTGATCCAAGAAAGCAACCAAGGCATTAAATAAGGATTCAAAGCAGAGGGTGGGCAGGATGCAGGAAAGGCAATAAGTGGTGTTGAGGTTGTTGCTCAGCCCTTGTGAGCTTTAATAGCAGGGCCTTGGTAACTCTGTCCATGTGAATTTTCAGGTTTTTGCAGCTATTTAACATGGAGTCAGTGGAATTCTCCTGAAATCCCTTAAATTCAGTGGGAACTAGATGTAATCTCTTAAAGGGACTGTGTGCTGCAGTGCATTGTCTGGTTAATGCACTCCTTTTCCTTTTTCCATTTTTCTTCTTTTTCTTTTTCCCAGTGAGGTCTCATCATCTTTCTTACTTTTTTCTTTTTCTTTTTTTTTTTTTAAACTCCTGTCACAAACCATCACACCACTTAACAAACTTCCAGCACCTGAATACAAAGCTGTGGTTGAGTATCTTAAGATTCCAGTGCTAAGAATTATTTAACTAATGCAGTTCCTTTACCACAGGCCCTATTGAGTGAATGGTGAAATAACTGGAAATCTTTCCACCAGCTTCAAAATAAACAGGATGCAGACTCCCAATAAGCAGATTTTCAGATGCTTTGCTATTTAATTAGAAGGATACAGATTGTTTGGTGGAATGGTAATAACAGCCTCTGATCACTGGTTCCAGCGAGAACTGTTGCTTTTGAGAACTTGTGGGGAAAAGAGAGTTCTTTTTTCATGCTAGGGAAATATTAGCATTTGTTATTGCTTGGATCAGATATTTAGTGCATGGAATTTGGCCCATGAAAAATGCTGGCGTTGAGGTCTGCTTTCCAAAAGTCATTTATACACGTACAAAGGGAAGTTGATAGCAACAATATTAATATATTCCCATGGGGAAAAATATTGTTAAGCATCTCCTGCACAGGCAGTCCAACCTCCTCCGTGTCATTCACCTCTTTTAGAAGGGAGTGGGAACTGTTGTGCTTATATTCCTTTGAGATGTAAAGTTGTAATATTACAAATTACCACTTGTTTTCTGTATTGACTAGAAAAATAAATGCAATTATGCTTATGAATGTTGAAAATTAAGCGAGAGAAAGCAATTGTATGTGTTTGAGGATCTTTTCAAATGAAAAGCTGTATTCACTGAATTCTCATGGGCTCTTTTTTCTCCCTGTCATGTTTCGTGACGTGAACTCTCAATTGAGGGAACAGCTGCAGGAAAAATGGCACCAGCCAAGTCACAGGGAATTCACAGGAAACCGAGACATTTCAGGCCATAACACAAGCACTTTTCACCTTGAGAAATACTTGACTTTTTATTAGCAAAATGCCTATAAATACAGAGAGGTGTCAAGCCCTTACTGGCAGCACTCACCCTGGGTACTTTGGGTAAGCCTTGCACAGATGGACCAGGATCCTTCACTGTCACCATAGAGAGGGTTTATCTTTCTAATGGTGCAAACCTTTCTCTCCTGGTCTTCTACTTTGGATTTCCTTGCAGTGCAAACACCAAGGAAGTGTCCCTGTTGATCAGAAGGGTGCAGTAAGGGAAGCAGAAAAGGAGACCTCCATCACGGGTGTCTTCTTGCTTCATTTAATTCTTTTGAGACAAAATGATCCTTAACACTAACCATGTGACCACATCCCTTTGATCTTTGAAAATACCATCTATTTATGGATGGTTGGCAGAGGCAGGATGTTTTACCCAGCCCTGGCACACGCAGCAGCAGGAGTGGAAGAAGTAACTTGGAGGCAGTGAGTGCCCTGCTGTCCTCAGAGCCATGAAACTGCAGGGCTGTTTCTGATTAATTTTAAGATGCTTTGGAGCAAATGTTTTATTTACTGAAAGTTTATGCAGCACTTCCAGTTTTTAATTTACTCCTATAACACATCTCTAATATCCAAGTTAATAAAGCTTTAAGCGACGTGTTTGTCATTGTCACTGGATCACTGTTAGTGAAGGACTCAGTTTGCTCCATAAACTCATTATTCAGATACCACATGAAAACATAACACTCCAAAAGCTTCCTTTCACTCCATCCCTCTTGTTTTCCATGTATATGAGACTTTTTTTTGTATTTCTTTACCATCTTCATCTTATAATCTGGTCGTGAAGATCAAGCTGTGAAGAAATTTGGCAGTAAAACCCAAATCACCTCCTCCATCACCTCCAGCCTAATAGGATATCATCAAGGTATTAAAAAACCAAACAAACTATAAGCTAAATTAACTTCTGGCTAATTTTGATGCAGTCTGGGGTGACTGAGTGAAGATGTACCAGGGATATTGCTGTGCTTTCTCATGGCCAGTTTTACTACTCCATCTGTCCGCAGCAGACAAATGTGTTTCCCCCTTTCAGTTTTATAGGTTTAAGTTGCTTCCAGTATAGTTATGGGAATATTCAAAGGAGGAATCATAACCAGAAAAAAAAAGTGGTTTAGCTTAGTTCTCATTAGCTGTTCATCTAGAACAGATTGCATGGGATGGTTTTCTGGAGTGTGTCTGATTGCTGCAGGATGGTAACTTAATGGGGACACGTTTTTATCAGCTTAAGTGTGTCTGTGCCAACTGACCTCACAGCTTGGTGTGCACTGAATCAGCTTTAGAAACTACAGTTGAAATCTAGGATCTCATTTGCATGGCCCCCTTTGAACTTAGTTCACTGTTGTGTATTTGTTTGATTTTTCTATGGCATCTGGCATCCCTGATCTGAACTAAAACTCTTCATCCTCCATCCGTAAACATTTGTTGTTTTTCAGTCCAGCTTTCAGATCTGAAAAATCCTTGTCCCTATATTTTTTCTTCTGTTCTCTTATGCTCTGAGCTTTTCTTCTCATGCAACATTCATGTTCCTAATCTCACTGAGTTAGGAACTAAGTTTTTCTCTTACTCCACAGTGTTTTTACCTAGCAACAAACCAAGAAGCTTTCAAATCTCGCTACTGTGGCTCTTATCACACCTTCAAGGCCAGGTTGGAAAGGGATTGGAGCAACCTGGGCTAGTGGAAGGTGTCTCTGCCCATGGCAGAGGTGGTCTTTAATGCCCCCTCCGACCCAAACCATTCTGTGAGCCTGTGATTTCTGCGTGGCTTTTGTCAAAACTGTTCTATTTTGTTCCCTTTTTTAGCACCATCCCTCAGGATCTGTCAGTCACAGCATCAAGCCCAGGGAGAGCCAGATCTGTAAAACTTTTCCCTTCAGCTTGCCAAGAAAACAGCCCAGGCACCCCCTTAGAGCTCAGCTGAATTGGGTACAGAAAGCATTTCTCAGCCTCGTGGCCTTTAAGTGAGAAACAGGATTGCAAAAGCTAATTCGCTTGTTTTCATAGCACGATCTTAATTCTACAAGGGAGAGAGGATGATCTAATCTAATTTAATTTTGCTCTTTGAGAAGGAGGGAGATCACTTGGCCAGCTGCTGCTCTGAGCAAACCCGGAGCGTGCAGGCTACAAGATAAGCTTTGAACTTTATCAAGTCTCTCGGCAGGATATGCTAATGTGTGCTGTTGGGAGAGTTCTGAAACTTTGCCTCTGATTGTATTAATTAGTGTGCTGCTCCAAATGAGCCATAACTCACTGGAAAATAAGGAGCTGTTCCACACAGGGCTTTTTGTGTCCCTGGTGCTTTAGTGTTTGGGCAGGGTGGACTGTGATTTCACAAATCAGGCCAAATCCATGGCCTCCCTTCTGCTGTTTGGATTTCTTTTTGAAACTTCAAGCATGATGTATTCCAGCAGTTTATTTATTAGAAGAGGGAGAAGTGTGTGCTCCAGTCTTGTGTTCGAAGAGAAAGCCTTTTTCTCCCCAAGTATTTGCACTTCTAACAGACAAGATGTGGAAGCACCTCAGAGCTTCAGTGGTCATACAGAATATTCCTCTAGACAGTGACAAACTCCCTCAAAACCCAAATCCACTGTCATTTAGGGCTCTTAAACTAATCCTCTGAGGTGGACTTGTATTGTTAAAAGTGTAGTTTCTAGGTGGAGTAGGTTTGCCAACAGGTTGATGGGCTGTGTTTTCCTGTCTATCACTTTTGCAATAGGCAATGCCTCAGACCCCCCCAAACCTTCCCAAACTGGAGCTGCCCTCTCTGCTTCCCTCCCTGCTGGGCACCCCCAGCGTGAGATCTGGCTTCCCATAAATCTGTAGGGTTGTGTTACCAGGTAGTGAGTTTTAGTCATGTACGATAATTTAAAAGTCATACATAACTTTGGAAAAAAATCAGAGTTTTGTTGTGATTATCAACTTAGCTTTTCATGCTGATGAGCTCATCAAGCTAATTAGCAGCCTGCCCTGTCTCTTACATGCCTTGATCATCTTCCATGCAGTGTTGTCCCAGGCTGACACGCTCCTGTCTTCAGGAAAATAAAACCAAATAACTGAAGGTGGTAACTTTAGTCTCACTCCCTGCATTCCAGAGGTTCTGCCTGCACGCTGATTTTTTGCAGATTTGCTCTCTGATAGGACAAAAGGCTTATTTTTCTCTTTAAGATGATATAATGGCTTCATACATATGGTTTAAATCAAATAACTGACTTTCTCATCACTTGTGAGCAAGCACAGGTCCTGCCTACAGCTTCACTGCTGGTCTGGCCTGGCTAAACTTGATACCCCACATGCCTGCAGGGTCTGGGTTGGACTTAGCCCCCCCTCAGGCATCTCTCTAAGGAAGAGAGATCTAAACATTTGGCTAAAATGTCAGTATTGGCTCAAAGACAAGTATGAACTCTCTAGAAATTCTCATTTAGATCCAGGCACTGCTCTGAGAGCCTTTCCAAGACAGGTAATGTGGGTATTTTGGCTTTCTTATTCTATCAGCTTTCTCTTTAGATTTCTTTTTCCATTTGTCTGAGAAACATTTAAGAAGTAGATGAATCACCAGCATCCTTCCTGTGAAATGAAGAGTTCATACCCTCCATATTAAAAATCAAGCTTTGTATCAACTCCTTTATAAAGACTCCACTCAGTCTCCCTGTTTTGTGGAAAAAGAGAAGACACTGACACTTTTATCTCAAATTTACTCCTTGCTCTAATTGCAGGCAGCCTAATGATTCTCCATTACTACTGTTAATTAAAGGAATGTGACCAACAGTAGGGTTTTTTTAGTCACCCTACAGCCCTATGCTTCCCTTTATATTTCTTTTTTTAGCTCGTGAGGTATCAGGCTTAATCTTCCCACCTGCTTTTCCTGAAGACTTTTTCATTATTCCAAGAGCTAAGGCAATAAGCATTATCTCACTTTATGATAATTATATTTAAAGCCTTCTTAAACTGCAGTCAGATAGGAAATCTGAGAATTGTGCACCAGGGTTGTAAGGTGCACTGCAACAGCCTGTGCAGAATTTGCTGTACTGTTCTATGTATTTTCTGTGTGTATTCTGCTTGAATTTAGAAAAAGTGATAAAACCTATCAAAATTAAGGTTGGACAAGGCTTGGAGCAACCTGGCCTAGTGGAAGGTGTCCTTGGCCATGGCAGGGAGTTGGAACAAGATGATCTTTCAGGTCCCTTCCAACCCAAACCATTCTGTGATCCGATGAACCTTAGAGTCCATTCCATATTTAATAAGTAGGTTTGGGGCAGTAACTTCAGTGTTTTCATTCAGTTTTCATGCACTTATTCCTGGAAGCTGGTTGACTGTGTAGATGTCTCCTTGTAGCCTGAGGGTTCTTGGACCCCAGCTGAGCCTCTTGTGCCCCCTGGTCCAGGTGTCCTTGTGCAGCAGGATGCTCATGGGCCTGTTGAACGTGTGCCCAATTTGCCATGAAATGTGTTTTCCTGTCATTACCTCGCCCTCCAACCTGTGATCCAACCACCAATCTGCTTTTTTTTTTCCTTGCTTATTTACATCCCTGTAACTAATAATGCTTTCACAGCCCAATTATGCCTTCCACAAACACGTGCATAATCACTGCCTTCATTTATTGTCTCTAATTGAAAGTTTGCTACAGAAACTCTGTTCTCCGGGCCAGAATAACAATTTCTGTTGGGTTTGTTGTTTTTAGCTGGTGTTGTTGAGGCAGCACAACAGTGCTGTGCTGCCCTCTGATAAACCAGTATCGAGGTGAAATCAAGAAATCCCTGTACACAATAAGCTCTGCAACCCTCTCATGCCAGCAGAGCCATGGCTGTGCTAACAGAGAGCAAGTGTTCAGGTGAAGGCTGTAGGTTTGGATAACATCTTCACTAATCAGGCATGTAAGATAATTCAGCTAATTTTTGTTTAGTTAAAAGTAAGCAGAGATATTAGTGCAAAAGGAAGGAAATTATTTCAGCTTCAGGTAACACACAGTTAACACACATTTTCCAGTCTTTTCGCTTTTTTTTCAGAATATTAACAGTTTAAAGTACTTGGCTATAAAAAAATCTCGTAATGAACATCAAAATTATTATTTTTTTTTAAGGATACTGACCTAACTGCAGCGGCAGCAGTTCAATCAGCCTTTACAGTAGTGCAATCTTATTGAATTTCTGCCAGGAATGTAAATGAGAAGCCATTCTGCTTTAAAAGCTTCGGCTAATATAATTAATTGCATTCATTTTCAAGGTGATGTCTTGCTTGTTTGGGCGAGTGAGCAGTAGGGGATTTAAAAAAAAAAAATGGAAATTTCATCAGTGATTACAAAAGAGAGAGTGATTTACTAATTGCCTTTCACCGTTCCCTGACAGTTTGTATCTCTTACCAATCTGCCTCCAGTCACTGGAAACATTTGTGTGCTGAGAGATGAGGATAAATACACCAGGAGGAATTCTTCAGTGGTGAATTTGTTTTTCTTTCATGGAGAACTAGATTTGTCTCCTGTGTTTTGTAGCGAGTGCAACCATTTACCCTGTGACCCCTGTGCTTTAGATTAAAAGATGTTCTATTTAAGTGTTCAGCAGAGAGGGATGTAGTCGGGAGCAGTCCTGTCCTGGGGGGTGCTGTGGACCAGAACCCTGCTGGCACCTGTGCTCTCATGTTTTCAGCTCCAGGAAACATAAACCAACAGTGATTTACAGCAGTTCACAAAGGGACTGTGGGAATGCTGCAGGTTCTGCCTGTTTCCTCATGTTGCTGCCTTGTCCAGCTCAGTCCCTCACAAATTAAATGAGAAAAACCAGACTTCATAGTCTGTTTTGGCTGCTGGATCTCTAGTAGGGCAGCAGCTCACCTGCTGGGATGATCCTGGTTCCTTTATTTCTTTGCTGCCACGGTGTTTCAGTGTGCAGGGATCTGTGCTAGAGGCAACAGAGGATCTGCTCACAGGTGTGTGGGCTCAGAGTGTGAAGAAACAGATGTTTACCTCGAAATCCAGGATTATAGAGCGATTGTGCATTTGAGGGAACACTCCCTTTATATGACTGTAAATGCAGCTGGATGTCTCCAGTTAAAAAACTTGCCTTAAGTTTTAGCAGAGAACTTTTAAAAAGGAAAAGCTGCAGAGTCAGAGAACAGGCATGATAGGATGTGCAGGACAATTTTTAAAGCTATTTGAGCTTTGATGCAAAGTGTATTTATACTTCTGACAGCTATACTTCTTACTCTTACATTTAAATGTCACACATCTCATATCTACAGAAAACTATCTGTGATGTGGCTCGGTACTTCCAGTGTATCCAGTCTGTGTGTTCTTCTGAAGTGGAGGGATATTTCATGCATTTTTGGTGCTAGTTTTGAGAGACATTCTGCTTATTAGCTTGTCTAGATGCTTATTGTTTATATGTCAAATCTTTCTTTACCCACACAGGTAAAGAGCACGAGAGTTTCATTTTAATCCCACCTGTATTTCCAAAGGGACACCACACACAGGCTTTGCCCCCTGCAGGAGGTTCAAAGTCTCTGTGTTTCCTAGTTCTGGACATCAAGATGAGAGTGGGCACTCCCACGTAGGAAAACAGAGCGAAAGAAAACCATGGGATGCTCCAACAATCCTCTGCTGTTGGAGCAGAACTGGGGAAACCTTGACTAAAAGTCCAGAGCCTCCAGGTGAGCTCAAACCCATCTCTGTCTCTTAGCAGAAACACAGTTTCTGTGACTAGGTAATTACCAATATTTTTAGTTATCCTCCTCTGCCCTTATTCTGCAGTAGCAACTTAAAAAGATTAAGAATTATCAATTAGAATTTAGAGAGGGTTTTTTTTTCCCTACTCTTTTTGCTATTATTTATTTGGTTTAGGTTTTAAGTCTAAAAGCAGGATTAGAATTTGTTCCAGCTCAGAGGCTGGGACAATAAATGATTTGGGAGTTCTAGATAAATGGGATTTAATCCGTTAGGTGACTGAAATCGGTGCCATGTGCTGAATCAGGGCAATGGTTTCTGCAATCTCCCTTCCCTGCTCTCTGATACATCCTCACTGGCAGCCTGGAGATAACTTGTTAAATCAATCTCTGGAATGAGATCTGTTTGACTCGGTTTAATTTTGTAGAAAAACGTGTTGAATGTAGATGGAATCGTGAGAGTGAAGGCACAGACAAATGTCTGGCGTGTGTGGGTTCCTTCAGGCATTTCTGAGTTTCACTTACAAATAGAAAAAGTGTCAACTTTGTGACCCGAGTGAATTGGCAGATTCGGCTCCATGAGCCTGTGGAATCAGTGAGGGAAAGACCCTGCTGATTCCAGCAGTAACCCAGTTCCAGGCTGTTTAACAAACCGCAGCAGGAGCCTCTAAAAAATAGCAGTAGATAAGCAGAAAGTATCAGGAGCTGAATAAACACGAAAGGGTTGGACAGCGCAGTGAAAAAGATCACAAACAATGTTTGCCGGTTCACTGAGGCTTAAATCATTTCCCTGTAGCCAATTCTGTGGAGGAATGAATAAGTAAATACTTTGTACTGCAAGAGCGGTTGCTTCTCTAGGAAAAACAAGTTGACAGTTGATTTTGGGTTTTTTCCTAAAATGCCTTTTTTTTTTTCCCCTGGGTAAAATCAATGCAGACAAACCGAGAAGTAACAAGGTGTTAAATGAAGTTGCCCTTGATGACTGTGCCAGGTCTGCCTTTCCCACTGTTGTAACTACAGCACGATTCTATGACATTCCTGTGATGACTCTGTATTTATCCTGCAGTACTTTGCAACCTGGCTCTGGTGTAAATTTGCTTTATTTTCCCGTGGCTCATCTGCTGTTGTTGTTGAGGGTAAAGTGTGGCAGGAAGGAGTGAAATGGAATATTCCTGCTGCTCGTGGAGGATCCCTCTCCCTGCAGTTACAGGCTTGTGCTGTTGCCCTGTCGCCTTAAGTGATGGCAGAAATCTTAAAACACTTAAGACACCCATTAAACCCTGATTTCAGCGCTTACTCTTTTTCATTCCAGCAGTTGTTACTGGCATTTAAAGCCCCTGAGCCCAGTTGAGTTTAACTGTGGTGACTATCACCCCGTTGTTCTCCTTCCCTGCCTAAATGAGATGTCTCCCCTGAAAATAACAGGAGTCTGGGATGCAGGTGGCACAGCTTTCAAATGTTAAACCAGACGGCAATTATCCTGAGTTAGGCTCTCATTTGCGATATTCTGAGGTTTTGGAGTTGGATTTTTATTTTTATTTTTTTTTTTTTAAGCAGCTGTGGTTACTGTTTGACATTTAAACACTTGTTTGCTTTTAGCTGTTTGCTGAAGTCAGGTTCTAATTCTCCTGTGTTGGAAAGGCAGTGGAATCCTCCTGGGACCTGGCTGGCTTCTCACCCCTGGAGCTTTAATGGTCCAGGAGGTTCTGACCTTCCCAGTTAGACAATGGACATGATTTCCCTTTAAAAGCCGTATTTGCTACACACCGTATTTCTCCGGGTTTGGAGCTGTTTAAAAAATATTGCCTTTAAAGCTATTACCAGTGTACAAATCAAGGCAGGAGACTCTCTACAAGCTGATTTAACTTCAAGTTAGGAAGCCTGCAGATGGGTTATGGGGTTTCTAAGCTCTGGAAATGCCCGTCAGAAAGCTTTGATCTCCCCCTCCTTCAGGAAACTCAGTTCTTTAGTAGGTTTGAAGACGCGGAACAACTTTATTTTCATTTTCTAGTGTTTTAAAAGAAAACTGTTTTTTGATCAATGAGAAGAGTAATGTAGAATTTTAAAATGTGAATTCTGATTTCTGACATTTAAAAAATCAGGTGGTATTGTATAATTTCTCCTGAACAAAGGAAGTGAGCTCACCTGGATCAGGAAAATATGGAAGAACTTTGCTACCTTTGTAGAATCATTTTGCTTTCTGTGGCTGCTCTTTAATCAGTGTGGGGTTTGGACTGCAAAGTGAAAAAGAAGTGATCAGGATTGTTCTATTTGAATACCTTCAGGATGATTTTTTTCCAGTTGGTAAAGCACACAGATATCATTATGGACCTGCTGGTTTGTAAACTCATTTTACACTTCATGTCCTAGCACAACCCCTAAGAAGTTAGTCGGACTGAGTAGGCACTGGAAATAAAAAGTGGATTATTTCTTGTGTAGAAATGATAAAAGAATAATGAGCATAATCCAAAGTAGGGGAAGGAATTGCATCATCCTCTGGAATTAAGGCTGATGTTTGTATACATTAAATTAAGTAGAAATATTTGTGGTGGCAGAAACCATTGAAGATCTGAAATCTGTGTGTGAGCTGGGCTTTAATATGTATTGTACTCCTTTGCTATTTAGTAAATTGTCAAAATGGTAACTCCTAGAATTGGCTTGTGGAATTTCTTACAGGGCTATGACTGGGAAAGTCTGCAGCAAGATGTCGAAAATACAGACTTTAGGACTTGTATAAAGGTTATTTACAATCAAAGGAATCAAAGATATTAGATTAGGTCAATCTATGGTTTGGGAGTTGTAGAGAAACGTAAAGCAATGAAGCTGTAAAAGCTGAAAAGAGGGAGAATATAAGTAACCATACAGTTAAAAAAAAGGTGGTGATAGAAACAATGGTTGTAAAAGATAAAGCTGATGCCTTTAATGCATAGCTCAGCAGCATTAAAAGTACAATAAAAAGCAGAAAAGGCCTGGAATGAATGAGCAGAGTGAGTGGAAATTGTAGCGTCTCCTCAGGGCTGCAGTAAATGGAAAGGCTGTTGGAAAAGAGATAAAGGTACAGCAAAAGTAAGGCTGGAGTGGTCTGGGGTTCTGAGAATCTAAAAATATTAAGGGTCACTGGAAAAATATGTGTTTAAGAGCCTTGGGAGAATGACTGATTGATTGATAGATGTTCTGCTGGGAATGAAAGGGACACATGCTACAGGAATATCTGAGCTGGTGATACATTTAAGAAGGAGACACCATGAACTGGATGGGAGAGAGGGCAATGCACATTAATAATAATTCTTTGGAATAAAGGGAAATACAGCAAATAGAGACTTTGGAGGACAAGAGTAGGGTAAATGCTTTAAGTAGACACCTGGTAAACCAGGTGGGGAGGAAAAGGGAAGCAGCTTTCCACCAGACTTTGTTTGCCAGCAGTGTTTTATACGTCTGAACTCTTCTCACTTTGTTGCAATGGTGTTGGCGGGTGGTGGTTTTAAGGTTCATGTGGCTGCTGGGATCCTTGCTGAAAATCCAGGCTGGAGAGTGGAAGAAGGGGGGAAAGATGGGCTCTGAAGTTACACTGAAAACTGAGCCACTGCTGTGATGTTGCTTTAAACTGGACCTTCCCCCAAAAGTCTGGTGGTTCTAGAAGGTGTAGCATTCCTGTATGAATTTACTTCAGTATATATGGCACCATCTGTGGTGCTATTGTGCTTTTCTGTTCTCTGTTACCTTTTGATTTGACTGCTTTAATTATACATTAGTCATCCATTTAGACTTCAGTCATAGTCAAAACAAAGTGTTTGCACATCCTGTGTATCCCAAACGTGACATTTGGTCAGTCTGTGTGTTCTTCTGAAGTGGAGGAGTAATTTGTGGATTTTTGGTGCTAGTTTTAAGAGACATTCTGCTTATTAGCTTGTCTAGATGCTTATTGTTTATATGTCAAATTTTTCAACACTTCACTTGTACTGATGATGTTTTTCTGGCTGTGAAGACGTTGCTTTGTCCTGAAGGAATGATTGTTGTTTGTCTTGGTGGATAAGAGTTAACATAAGTATCTTCATAAACAGTAAATAGAACAAAGCCATAAATAATAACTCTTGTATAAAAAAAAAGGCAACTTTGTTTTTTTAACCGTGTTTCCAGACTAATTCTTGCAGGCAAAAAGTAAACATTTAAGCATTATTTTTGTTCATGAAACTGTCAGTTTTCCCAGAATGTTGGCTTCAGATTCCCGGGTTGATTTTGACATCTGTACACAAGAATGCAATTGCTGCACCCTAAAATTGTCTGGTAATATTTGAGAGCAGAGAAAAAACAGCCCTATCTATGACCCCGTTCTTTGGACACTGGGGTGGGAATGTCTTTCCTTTTCCTTCTGTTCGTCCTCGCTCATCCATGTATGTTTGGATATTTTTGCAATCCCACGAAATGTCTCCAGTGGCAAAGTATTCCGTTGTTTCTCACAGGTGACTCTTTGACAGAGTAAGTTGACTGTGCTTTGAGAAAACATTGTTGAAGTTGGAAAACATCCAACTTCAGTGTTTCTGTTGAATCCTCTTTGGAGGATTGTTCTACTGTAGAAAAAAAAAATTAAATTTCCTCTATCAGGTGATTTTTTTTTTCCTTATTGATATTGATGTGGGGAATGGCTGCCATTACCTGGAGCTTTTGGTGAAATCCAGGATGAACATGTGATTCCTCAGAATAATTTTTAAGGAAGAGCTGGGTTATTCACTGTCATAGGACAATCTGGTCACCAATTTTGCCGTGTCTCTGCCATTTGAGGTTTACCCCTTACACTGAGATCTCAAATCCCATTAGCAAGAGGGGAATTGCACTTAAGAAACATCAAATATCTGTTCTTACTGTGTGGTCTTTGCAAATACAAAGTCAACATTGTTTCCTTATGCTGAATGGATGTTAAATAGACCTTGGAGAGTTTTTCTGGTTGTTGTTTTATAGGGATTTGGGTTTGGTTTTCTCCTTCTCCTGTTGTGGTTTCAATGTATATCTTTTCTCTCTCAGCTTTCTTGGAGCCTGGCCAGTTTGCAACAGTTGAGGATTGAATTTTTTCTTGTCTCTATCAACTGCAGTTGTTTTCCCAAGGAAAAAAAAAATATGTAATTTTCCCCATTCTGCGACCTGTCTTTCTTATTCACGGTGCTTTTCAAAGGTCATAATATCTTAGCACGTTCTAAATGTCACAGAGGATTTGAATAACTTCTACTTCAACATATGGTGTGTGTCAGCAGTGAACTGCACTACAAACACTGAGCTCAAAGCAAACTGCATGAGGGAGTCAGGGCAGAAAGTAAATTAGGAGGGGAAAAATTAAAAATGTGGGATTAGTGGAACAATGAGATGAATCAATACACCCATTTTGACTAGTTGGGTAAGGTAATACGCTCAAAATTCTCAGGAGAAATTTCTGGCTTTTCGTGTCCATGCCCAACATTTATTTGAAGTCTTCTGTCTGCTTGTAATGTACTTTGCAAAAAATAATTATCTGTGCACATTCGATGTAATTTGAAGTATTGACAAAAATGGAGACTTGCAATTTAAAAGTAATTGTCTTTAATTAACATCCAGAAGACAAGCCAGGTTAAACATGTTTGTGTTCAGACAAGGAAGGAGCAATTCTTTTCACGTCCCCCAAAAACCATGTTTAAAACACAAATTATTTATCAAAGTCACAAAGGTTAGAGAGTGACTGGGTATTTAATGATGTTTTGTGGAAAATTTTTCTTTTTCTTGTGGTTATGTCCAATTGATGAAGTACTCTACTATGCATCAGTATACCATGATTTTTCATATATATATAAATATATATATATATATACAAACACACATGCAATTTTTGCTCAGGAGGGATGGAACAGGCAGGACTGTATGAGGTCTTGATGAATTTCCATGTAGGTTGTTCTGAATTCCAGTTTGCCTGTTGACTCTTTCTGTTGGGAATGTGTGATTCTTGCCTCCCTTGACTGAACTGGGGTAATTGGATAACCAGAACTTCCAGTGGCACTCTGAGGGATGCAGTTGTGCTCCCTCAGTCCTCTTGGCACATGGCTGAATGCCTTTCCAGAGTTGCCAAGGAAATGATTTTGAAAACTTGTCCATACCCCAAAAACTGAAAAAAGCACCTGAAGTGCCCTGGAACTGTGTTGAGACCTCTTCTAGGAGGTCAGTTCGTCTCCAGTTCTTACTCTTTCATACTCTTAGAATGGTTTGGGTTGGAAGGGACCTTAAAGATAAACAAATTCTATTCCCCTGCCATGGGCAGGGACACCTTCCACTAGCCCAGGTTGCTCCAAGCCCCG
>NW_016690519.1:349613-379506 GCF_001604755.1 Lepidothrix coronata | reverse complement strand
AAAAAAAAAAGTAAAAAAAAGAAGGGAAGAGGATTCCAGAAATGGAAAAGTGGTCTTAATCTAAGCATAACATGCTATTTTTTTCCCGGAGTGCTGTGTTTTTGTTTGGGTCTAAACACCCTCCCCACCTTCTCATCTCCTCATGGCTGATTTGATCCAGGGATTCTGTATAAACTCCTGGGCCAGGCCAGACAAATGCCTCAGCTTTCATCACATCTACTTTTCCCTAGGTTGAAAGATATTCCTTTCCTGAGCACCCTCACTGATTTGAAATGTGTGCCACAGCCACCAGAAAGCCTCAGCTCAGTTCTGGCTAGAGAGGAATGGTGGGCAGGACAACTGTGAGGGAGAGTGGTCTGCCAAACTGGGAAAAGTGGTCATTGGAGATCTGTATTTTCTGTAATTTTGATCTGGCTTATTGAGAAAAATGGGAGAGGTCAGGGCTACCTTTCCCGAGGACACAATAGAAGAAGGGCAATTATTATTTTATGCATGTGCACATGAAACAACCCACAATAGAAGGTTTTGATGAGGTAGATGTAGAATGCTTTAAATAAATCTGTTCTTTAAAGAGAAATCATCAATCTTGTTCTAGTGGTGCTGGTAGGAGTCTATGGCACATCCTCTACTGTGCACAAATACACACTGCCTTCCACTGAAGGTTTCAGAAGAAAAGAAGTACTTTTTTTCCCAAGAAGTCTTGTTTGTCTTTATGAGACATTGTGAAGGCTGTGGCAGCTTCTGCATTATTAAAGGAAATCATCCTTTGACCATTTATTCTTCCTAGTGCTTTTCTTCATTTTCCATTTATTATTTTACACCTTTTCTATCTCCCAGTAGAGATTTGGCTTATGACATCCATCCTGTGTAATTGATCTCTGTGGTTGTAGGTCCCGGAGTGTGACTTCAATGTGAAATCCACTCCAAGCATAAGCTGGGAAAATAATCTCATTTCTTTCAAAAACTGCAAGCTCAGTAGGGAAAAAAACCCCATAAAGTGATGACAAATAATCTGCTTTTTGTATGCATATTTTTTCCTGCCCTTTTATTTCAAGTTTTTCCAGAGTGGAAGCCCACCTTTTATCAGACAATTCTCTTCTCCAGTCTTTCTAAGCCACAGTAGAACAGAGGAACTATTTTTAAATTACCATCTATTTGGATTGTTTGAAAACCTATTAAAACACTGCATATACAATTTGGAGATAATTTTAAACTCTTCCTGGAACTTATTTGCAATTGCTGAGGCTCAGAAACAATCCAAGTGAAAAATGCTTTTATATGGTACCAAGTTACATATTTTTTACAACTATATTAGCCACTTCAGATAATCTCCTCATATTTGACTATTAAGTGCACAGTAGAGACATCTGTACTGGTATTCAGCTGTACATCTATCCCAAAGGAGGGAAACGGGGAAGCTCATATAAATGAGCACCTATGTACCACTTTTTTCTGTGTTTTTTGCTTTGTCACAAATTCTTTTAAGATAATAGATTGCAATAATGACTTTGCTTTATTTGCACTAGTGCATGAAAGTAATGATCTCCAACTCCAGTCATTCCAATTACCTTTGGTCATTTGGAACAAGTAGGTTGTCTCCTTTGAAACATGAAGGTTATGCAGCTTCCCTGTCTTAGAAACCATTGCAATAGGGCATGTTGTCAGAGGGCCTGGGCACCACATCTCTGGGGTCCCCTAACTTCATTGTTTGTGTATTCTGAAACTGAAGTGTCCACACCAGTATGCAGCTGTTCCACAAGTGAATGGACTATGTGCCTTTTTAAAAAAAACCTTAGATTTGTCTGTATGTATCCTATCCTCGTTTAGTGTGTAGAAGACTTCTGATCCTGTAGGATTTCTCTGTAATTTTAAAGTCATTTCTGTAAGGGCTTAATAATGTTGATGCACTTTCATACTTGATAATTTTTCCACCTATTTGCCCAACCCTCCCCTAGTTATCTGGCTACTCCAGGCACTTCAGCTGTAAAGGTAGAAGAATAGCAGTAATCTCTACTAATGGCAGCTGAAAAGTTCTTCAGGAAATTTACAGATAACAGGGCCATAAATAGGAAGTGAAAGGCAGTTTTCTCCCTTGTATTACACTGGAAGTCCAGTCTAGAAGGTAATTAAGGATGACCTCTACATCCATGCTATATGCATGAATATGAAGACATAGATGACATCCATCAGTACCATGACTTTTTTTCAGTTGATAGCTGACTCAAAATGACTTCACTATTTTACTGAGATGTATAATATTTTCATCTTTTTTTTTGTAATGGGGGAGACTCATTTTATGACATCAAAAGCACATGGAAATATTTTTTTATATCAATAATGAAAAGAATTATATTGGAAAGAAATATTTATTTGTGACATTTTAATCAACATTTCCCTTTTAAAAATCTTTTAAAATATTAATTCCCATTAAATATTAATTTGAAAATATTTTTCAGATTTATGTAGAAGTAATAACAATCTTTTATAAAGTTCTCAGGTTGGAATTAAAAAATCCTGGTTTGGGTAAAACAAAACATTATATTAAGTGATTTTTTTTTATTTCTGAACTTGTTGATTCACTGCAAATTGTCATCAAATGTCAAGAACAGCAGCAGCAAGAACATCAAAAACAAGAAGCAGCTAGAAGAGTTATCTGCCAACTATTGTTGCCAAAAGCTGTTTAGACAGGAAAGTGTCTTTATTTCTAAGATGTCTAGATGAGCTTTTCAATTTCCTTTTTCTTACCTTTTACACACTCATTAATAGCTGGATATTTTGTGAAAGAACTCTGAATGTTGGGGGTTTTTTATTGTTAAATGCAAAACAGAACCAATCAATAATTCTGTCTGCTGTTAAATACGTCTAGACCCTGGGTGGTGTTAACAGTAGACAAAATGAACAATACAGGATTAACAAGTATTTTGATTGCATTGCTTGTTAAATTCAGGTAAAATCCAATAGCATCTTGTAGAATTAAACAAGAATCTTTATTTAAGAAAAATATAAATCCAAGTGTTAGTCTTTGTTTTTTGCCTTCTGTCTTTTTAATTTCAAATCTTTGCAAGTGTCATACTCTTATTTTCACATGGCCATCGCATTAATTCATTTTCTGTATTTATTCAGCATTAGATACAGGGGGTACTCCGGCAGTCAGTGTAATAATTTTGAAGGGCCTCACCAAAACTTATTGAAGTCAAGAGAACATCCTTTGTTGACCTCAGCAAACATGTTGTTTAGAAGGAAGTTACAGATGTCAATTGAACATTGTGATAAAGTCTTTCAAGTGTAAACTCGGTAGTTACATGTCCCCTTTTCTTCATGTCACTTCATTACATCTCATTGCAAAAGGTCGAAGCAATAGCGAGTGAGACATTTCTTTTTATTAGGGAGCAATGGCAAGGAGCTGTTGCTTAGGTTTGTTTTGTCCTGACTATTACTCTCAATGTCACTGAAACACGTAATTGAAATTAAAATATCGAAAAAAATACACAGTAATTGAGAGTTGCTGTCCTTATCTACTGAATAGTGAGATCTTCCTAGAGACTGTGTTCCCCGTGGCTGGTGACAAGCTCTGGCTGAACAGCACTGAACATTAGAAATATAATTTTTTTCAATCTGGATCTTTATATCTGAGTAATTATGAAATTTGCAGAGCAGGGAACTCTTCAAATCAAACATATGCATCAGAGCGAAATAATAATTAGGCAAACATGACACAAGGTAACACATCAGTCAGTCAGTCAGTCAGTAACTGACTCCTTTATAACTTCAGTAGTCTTTTCCTGACCCATAAATGTCACTCAAAAACACAAAGTATTTTTCTCTTCCTAAAACATAGAAACTTTACATCCCCATATTTGAAAGCCTCAATTTTTATAATTCTATTACGAACTGCAGTAAAGAGCTGAAAATTCAAAATCCCCAATGAAAAGGGGCACTTACACAAAGTTCATTGTTAAGTTAGGCATGACACTCTTCTTTTTTCTAAAACTGAAGCACTGTGCAAGAATTTGGGCCATTTTATTTTACCTTGTGCTACACTTTTATAACATATGGTGATATGCAATATATTTTCAAATACAAACTTTGAAACCAAGCCTCAAAACATTTATTTCTGGAAAAAATTAAACCCTCTAATTTTCTATGTAAAAAAAAAATTATTTTTTTTTCAAACTCAAAGCTCTTTTTCAGAACCTGTCAAACTAAAAGGATCATCATGTGCTCCCTTAAGTTATTTTGTAGTAGCTCTAATTTTTTGACTTCAAGAGTCTTGCACAGAAGTTGCCTCTACCCTGTTTGGGGTTTTAGATGCTGATACGGAGTAAACAGAGAATAGTTACAGAGAATAACCATAAGTAGGGGAAAAAAAAAAGACAACAGGAAAGTATGAGTTTACTGTAGTGTAGGCAGCAGCAACACACCTCCAAACTTTTAGTTCCCCTGTAGTGATGTTCCATTTAGCACTTAGATTGCTTTCATAGCTTTTCCTGAGCTGACAAATATTTCTTTTTCTCCTTAAGAATGAATTTTAGGTGTAAATGAACATGAAGGTAGTGTGTATGAGAAGTCTGACTTTGGGGGTTGCTGATCCCTTCAAAACATTTAAAAAGTAGCTTACATAAGTAGAGGTAAAAAAGCTAGGAAAGTAATGTGACACTGGCAGGAGAGAAGGCTTTGGGGGCCTCATCTCAAAAGGAACAGTCAGCTAAAATTCTCTATTGAACTGGTGGGGAAAGAATGCAAACGAGAAAGAACAAACAAACCCTGGCTGGTTTGCTAATGTCCTGATTTATGTACTGCATCAGGGCTCTCCTTTTGTTTCCCCTCATCTTTCCAGATCTATCACTATAGATGAAGATTTCCATTAAGGAAGTGAGCAGCTGGAATTAACCTTGTGCCCATGAATTAATCAAGGATTTCGCTGGGAAAAAAAAGGGAAAAAGGTAAAAGAGAGAGATACAATACAAGTAAGACAAGTGAAAAAACCTACTAAGTCAGTTGGTTGAGTCTGGTCTTTATTAGCCAGAAACCATGGTGATCACTTAGCTGTTGGTATTTGAAATGAAACAAACTAGTCCTCTACGAATCAAAGCACCAAGGAGAGAAAACCAGCAGGGAAAGCAAATGTTAGTATTATCTAACCAGTTAAAATGCCTGCCTTATCTGAACATCTACCCACAGCTTGAAACTAGCAGCATCCCAAAAGTGGGAATAGGATCATTTTCCCATTTAAAGTAGAGATAGGTCTTTCTGGTTGCATGTGACTGTTTCTGCAGCCAGTGGATGGGGAGCAACCACTAACCAAAGAATACACCCGGTGTGAGACCACAGCATGACCGTGTGGTGCATCCAGGCACCACCACCTCACGTGGCTACCCAGTGCTCTGTCATCCTGCCAGCTCCACGAGTATTTCTGAGCTGCAAATTGATTTAAAAACACTCATAATGACCTGCTTGCATCCAATCAATCAAAATTCATTACTGAGGTAATAAAAGGCATATTAGAAACTGCCATAGGTTTTCTTAATCACTCCCTTGGATTTCCAGGTCTTTGGTATTCAGACACAGTTTCAGTAGCTGAGCACTTCATGATATCTGGGTGAAATAAGTGAGTGGAGGTGTATCATAAAAAACCACGAAAATATTTCACCTGACTATTCAACAGGCTGCTTCTAGATTAAAAAACATCTGGCTGAAAACAGACTACATGGTGTTATTCTACATACGAATGTATATTTAAATGGTCTAGAAAGCCGTGCTTTTAAAAACATGTATACAGGTGCCTTGAAAGCATACTGGGGCCAGAAAGTACTGACCTGACCTCAGCATATGGTGCCTGCACACATAGCATTACTAATAATGACACAAAAAAAAACCCTAAAAAACCCAAATCAAACCTTCGTGAGTTTATTCAAGTGAATTGAATCCAGTTTGGGAAACCTTTCCTTGTTGATGGCTGTTGCCCGCAAGATGCCCAGTTTTACAGAGATCCCAATGCTCACAGGGCTAGGACAAGCTATGTGTTTCTTTTTGGCCCAACACTGAGCTCTGTTTACTAGGCTGAACTCTTTCTGTATGCTAGAGTTAGTACAGGAAAGCTGGAGGGGAGAAAAGGAGTCTAGAAATGGTGAGTGAGTTTGGAGTGGCGCTCAGAAATGTGGAGGAATATGAATAAAGAAAATGGCAAGAGGTAGAAAAGAGCTTTTGTAAGAGAGGAGCGTATACAAACAAGCAAAGAAGTCTGTATGTGTTTGAGGGATGTAGAGCTACATATCTTTCTGAGAAAAACAGGAGTCTGTGTCTCCAAAGATCAGGACTGTCTGGTGAGAGCTGGAGAAGGTTTGAATGGCCTAGGATGGGAGGCTGAGGAAGGACAGCAGGGCGCAGCAGCAGAGACAAACTGAGTTCCTGGCTCTTATATTGGCTCTTTGCAGGGACCAAGACACATTGTTTAGTCTTCTCATAACTTTCCCACTTCTGATGTCCCTGTTTTGGGGAGCTGTTGGGACAAGAAATATTTGCCAAAGATTATGAGGTCTTCACTGGGGTTTGCTGGTAAGAATCATACACACAGCAGGATAGGTAAGACCTATCTATCCATATGCTCCTGGGGCATCTGGTCAGTATCTATCTCTCAGGAGGAGCAGGAGACAGAGGTCCATGTGCCTCATATCTTGGCTAACAGAGCTGGAGCTTGTAGCCCAGACAGCAGAAGTTCAGATAGTCAGAATAGAAATCTCCAATTCTGAGGACCTGACCTGGCTCTGTAATTGTGTAATTACAATAGCAGAGGATAGAGCATCTAATCCCTGTTTCTGTTTATAGACAGTAGGGAAAAGTTTATGAATCTGAGCATGAGTAAATTGGGTGAAAAGGAAGTTTGCAGTTGTAAGTTCTGGGACAAGGCAGTAATGCATTTGGAAGAGGTTTGGAGAAGAAAAGGCTGCCAAGAAAGAAGAGTGTGTATGAGAAGAGGCAGGAATCAGCATTTCTGTGGCTATGGAAAAGGATTATGTGAAAATTTTGGTGATAAAGGAGATAAGGTAAGAGAGAAGGTGGAGTGGGGCAGAGAGGGAGTGAGAACAGGGAGCCACAAAATGGGAAGCATGAAAGCAAGAAGAATTCTCTAAAAGGATGGAGAAGAAGTGCTGAAAAACACGGGGATGGAGAAAGAAAGGAAAAAGGTAAGATAGGAAAAGAAAGAAAAAGAACAAAGGTCAATTACTTCTGCATTAGATGGAAAAAAAAATACACCTTAAGGAAATAATTAATTGAAAGGTATCTGGAAAGATAAAAGATGAGAGAAAAAAAAGGAACAGAGTGAAGTAGCAAAGAGAAAGAGGGAGACAAAGTACATGTAAACAAAGGTTTTAATTAGCGCAAAGGATAGAGATACCTACAGGAAGAAACCATATGGATGAAATATCAGACACTCATTTATGTAGGTCCCTTCAGGCTCAGGTTTTTATGCCTCCTTTTCACTACTGACATTTTAAAGTTGAACAGAGTTTTCCCCTCTTGGTCATTCAGGCCATTTCCCCCTCACTGTGATTATGTGTATCATTACCTAAGTAACACAGAATGATGTAATACACATTTTCCCTGTTTACATTTTTATGTTTGCTCATTCTTTTCATTGTTTTCTACTGACACCAATTCCTTTATTAAAACAAATTTTTTGTCTATACTGACTGTGCGTTTCTGGATGACAACTTCACTTTTATCTGGGGAATATATTTTGGTAGAACTGTTGGCATCCAGTCACTGTGCGTTTGTGCTGCAGCTCTCAGTGTGCCTCTCAAGAAATGATGTGTCTTTCTAAGGAAACAGCAGTGGTGAAAACTTATTCAGGCTACATTTGCCATGAGTTTGTTCATGGGCAATGTGTTTTATGAATAGTGTTGCAGTTTATTTTTTCACACAGATGATTCCTATGAATTAGCTTTTGTCAAACAGACACAGAGTCATCAGTTCCCATTCTAGTCCCAGAGACTATCACAATCTGTGGATTTGAACTCTTCTTTAAAGAAATTGGGTTATTAAATACATCTGTCTCAGAAACAGGTTTAATTAATGGTGGTAAAATATAATGAAAATCTGAAAGTTCTGTTAGCTTTTTTTCTGTTTTGAAAAGCTTGACATGCTGTTTTGTGTTGTAGCTTCCTTTGATTCCCTGCTTTTTTAGGGAAGCTGATGTAATGAGGGAGGCAGAAAGGTGGATAATAGTCCTGCCTTCAGCAGGATGACAGCATGGATTTGAACATAGTTTTAAAAGGAGACCACAGGTTTGCTGTATGGTTGTATGTTACGCTTTTTCGGGCTCTGAAAGAATTTGATATGCACTAGGAAAAAATTCTAAAGTAAACTTTGCATAGAAGGGGTATAACGAAGGGACCATTTGTCCCATCTCGTTAAACCAAATGGAAAACTTGGAATCATAACTGCATTCATTTTATATGTTGTAACTCAAGTCTAACAGGCACAGGAGCAAATGGCAGTGGAGATGTGGTAGTCCGGACCTTGGCACTAAATGAATCCTGGAAACTTTGTCCAGCTCATAGCAAAGCTCATGTCACCTTGTCTTCACTGCCTGTGGGTGATTACATACCGAGAGGAAGCTGTAACTAACCATAAATAGAAGACAGGGTGTCTGAGTGGCAGGACCATTCCCAGTGCTCATTTTCCCCTCACCCTCAGAGGCAGTGAAATGATGCTAACCCGAAGTGTGTGTCAGGCAGAGCAGGCTCTGCTTCTGCCTGGGTACTCTGCCTCTGAGGGTATGATGGAAGGAAACAGTCAAGACTTGGGTTTTCTAAGGCATGTAAGAAACTGTAGACCCAGATTCCAGCAGATTTTAACAAAAGCAAGGCACCTTAGTCTTTAGTTGTGAGAAGTGCTGAGCTTGCACCAATTCCATGGTCTTTACACAAGGTAGAAAATTCTGCTCACTTGGCAGGGTCACCCAGGACCTCCCTTGGGAAGACCTTGACTGTATGACCGTCTGTCACCACCAGCAACCCTTACACATTGATTTGTGTGATGTTGTTGGAGTTTTCTTCCATACAGGCCCAATATCTAAGCTATGCCCCCAAAAACAAGAGAAAGGAGACAGCAGTGAACTTGGACAAAGCTTGCAAGGGGTGATCTCTTCTGAATGGAAGGACCACAGAGATGGAGAGTAGATGGGAAGGAAAGGGAGAGCTCCAACCAGACAGCTCATGGTTCAGATTTTGAACCCTTATCAGCTCAAAAAAAAGCCTGGGAATACAATCTTCCATCAAAGCTCTCCTGCAACAACATGGTTTCAGGCCTCCTTGTCAAACAACAGTAGATGATCAGCATGTTTCTCTACTTGTAGACTTGTTCTGTATGGGACTGGTGAGAGAGGCAAAAACCTGCAGCACCTGGGTGCTCTTTTTGTCTAGAGTTTAGCTACTGACTGTACTAGATATTGTTGGATTTGCAAAGAAATACGGACTTGCTTATCATCACCACAAGTAAGATGACACCTAAAAGCTACCTGAAGGTCTGTAAAAGTAGTTCTCCATGTCACACAGACAACATCCCTATACATATAAATAAACACATAATACATTCCATTAAGTTAAAGCAAAGAAATTACTGTTTTCCCATTTCCACTCTTCTAACTGTGTAATTATATTTCTGTATAAAGAGAACAGCAGGTAGAGAGAAAACTAAGTCCAGTTTCTTTTGCATATGCACGTACATATATATTGTGTGTCTGTGTGTATATATACAAAGGGTTCTACTACAATAAAGCCAGCCTGGCCAAACTGTTTGTCTGCCTCTGGGAGATTTTGTATTAAGCCTTGTGTTCTTACCAGCCCCACAATGATCTCAGATAAGGAAACTGCACCTTTGTGAACAGAAGAAAATCTATTGTTCCGATGTTTATCTGTTTGCATATTTGGAAAGAAGTGTGACCTCATTCTCCATTCATTGCCCTGCTTTATTCTTCCGTTTATCTCTGAATATATTTTCTTTGACCATCTCTCTGATGCAGATTACTTAAAGTAATCTTAATGAGTGGAAACTCACTGGTTATTATTACAGCTGCTTAACCAATATAAGGTTTCATTTTCTTGTGTAAGCTCCTCTTATTCTTAATTGTAATGATATCATTCCCTAAAGTGTCTGTGCTTCCATTATTAACTCCTATTAATAACTTGTGTTATTAATACACCATACAAGTCCCAGTCTGAATTGAAACCCTGCAAAACAAACCTGAGACAGGGAGGCAACAGTCCTCATGCTTTGTTTTAAGTTGGTTGAAGCATGGTACTAATAATGCCAAAGTCACGGATTCAGTCCCTGTACTCGTAAGAGTTGATGACCCTTGTGGGTCTCTTCTAACTCAGAATATTCTGTGACTGTACATACAAGAAGTATTTCATTTAAAAGTAAAGCCAAAGACAATATTGCTGATACCTTACTCTTCTTATCCTACCAAGAAGCACTAAGCATGCCCTGAATAAACACTGGAGACACCCTTCTTTGAAAGGCTGAGATACTTGTGGCATGAATTGAGAGCTAATATCAGACTGCCCTTGTGCAGTGGAATGCCAAAGCTGGAATCCTGACTGTGGGATCTATAGTTGAAAAAAATTATAAGTCTACCCTGAATTTCTCAAAGACTGCTACAGAGCAGCATGAACTCATAGAGATGCAAAACATAAACAGCTATTACACCGTAAGGGTCTGAATCAAACTGTCACTGCCATGCTGTTGTAGACAAGCAGCGAGAGGCACCACCTCACTGCAGCTGATGTAAATATATTACTGCATATATGAACCACACTATGGTGCTGCTTATATAGTCCTCATGCAGACTGTGGAAAAGAGGGAAGGGGAAAGCAGAAAAAAGGAAGAAATATGGAAGCAGTTACAAATTCACTGCCATGCAGACATGCCTTAAGCCTCCATCCAGACATACACAACTTCACAGAGAGGCAGGTAGAGCTTGCACCAGGGGCAGGAGAAGGAATGCTGGGCTCTGTCTTGCAGCCCCCCAGAGCTCTCCAGCCCCTCAGGTCCATCGGTGGAGACTGGGGCAGGAAAGATGGACTGAAGTAAACTGTGCATGTGATACAGCAGTAAAAGGAAAGCTGTGCATAAATCCTCATGGAGTGTGGACTACGTCTTTTGGTTTACTAGGGCATAAATCTGTAAATCATTGCTTCTAAAATTAATGTTTTGCTCTTTTCTCCTAAATTAATTTTCTAGTTTTAAATATGTATGTTGACCACTTCAGCATGTTGTCTTTTTTCTGAAGGGCATTTGGTAGTGCCTAATTTTCCCATGCTTCTTGTGAGGACTTGAGCCTACATCTTAATTTTAAGCAGTTCTTTCTTGACATCTGACTCTTTCAGCACTGCTGCTGGTGATGCTGGGCAGAGAGAAGCAGAGACTGATCCCACAAAGCATTGCTGTGGAGGAGCTGAGTGAACCCTTGTTGTGCTGAAAAGTAAGCTGATGCCTCTCGCCAGGAAAGTTTCTCTCTGCCATGTCTCAGGAAGCCTGGCTGAACACGTCCTGCAGGATGTGTTATCAGCACAGTGCCTCTGCTTCCACTTCTGGCAGTGCACAGCTAGGACAGGGATGAGCAAAATGCCAGTCTGTGCCTGGTGCATAGATGATCTTTTTGGCTCTTCTACTACTAAATATTTCATTTGAACCAAGTTCAGGGCTCAGTCAGACTGGCTCCAGAGCCCTTAAACACAGTCTGCATGAGTGAGAGGCAAACTCAGCTGAGCTCATCTCAGCATGGCTCAGCTCATGCCTCCCACATAAGACAACACTTGCCACCCAAGATCTCTGGGAAGGAGGAATATACATGCAAGAGAGTTCTTGCTATAGTGGTGTCCCTAATAAGGTATTTCCTTCTATTGTATTTCTTGTTGCTTCTCCCACTAGGTCTTTTCCCCCTCTCCTACAGTTTTTCTAGCTTACTTCCTCTTGTGGCTTTAATAAGAAATGAGTTTGAGGAAGGCAGAAGCAAGAACAGTTGCGCAGAAGGGATATCAGGTGTCTGAATTCTGCCTGTGTAGATAAGTACTTCTTAGTAAATATGGTCAAAAAATGTTTGGTAGAGGCAGCTTTATGTTAGCTAGTATCAGCTTGTTATAACTGAGACATTTTGCAGGAAATATTGATTATAATGATGTTTCATTTTGAAAAAAATGGAAAGTAATGAAATAACCTTCTCACTTTCTGTAAGGCAGTGTTTTGAAATGACTGAAGCTGATCAGACTGGAACTCCTTGGCTTCATTTTGGAGTGGTTTTTGCTGAAAATTTTGCTTTTAAATGAAAAATTATAAACGACAAATGTCAAAATAGAAAGTAACATTTTAATTAAAAACATTTGTGTGCCCAATTCTGAAAATAAACATTCTGTTCTGATCTAATATGGAAAGATTCACAATCCCAGACTGTCTCTGAGAGAGGGATTCTGGCTTCTGCATAGCTCTGATAATATCCAGAGCTCAAGCAAAGCATTGATCCTCGATTTCTTGACCAGTAAAACTGCTTTTGTCTGTGTATGTGTGTGTGTGTTTTCTGCAGATGGCTTCCATCCATCTTTATCGTAGCAGTTCCCAATATCAGCCAAAAATATCTGCACAAAAGCCTCTGTTATGTCTCCAGGCTTGAATACTGGCCAATGTTACATATATGGAGAATAGAAACCCAGTATCTCGAATGGCTATCTCTTGCATTATACTGACAGAGTCCAAGCTGGATAAAATGCAGTGTGTAAACTGAAATTGAATGAGCCATAAAGACTGAAATTATTCATTTGGGAAGTATGTTCTCAGTGTCACCGACACCCTAGAGATCAGAGAAAAATAAATAAAAGCATTTTCTCTTTTGTTATTGGCTTGTATCTTTGCTTACTGAACCCTGTGCTGTGCAGCCAGAAAGGTCCTGCAAGGGGCAGAGGACTTAAAATTTCCATTATGCTGTTGCTCTGTGGCAGCACTTGGTATAGGTGAAGTGCCTTCTAAAAGCAGCCTCTGCACAGGGCATGCAAAATATGCAGCAGCTTGCAAGCTACATGGCTTTGCCTCTCATTACTGAAGAAATAAAGCTTCCCTTTAGACATTGCCACAAAAAAACCCCAGGGGTTCCAGATGCAGTTTTCTATTACAGACCAGCAACAACAAAGATATGTATTTTCTAGGAGTAAAGTGCTATTTTCCATTCCAATAACCCTATGTAATTCTATGGCTATATGTGTTTCTTATTTTAGGATTAATCTATCTGATAAGAGGATTGCTTGTTTGAATCCTTTACAATGCAAGGGGAAAAGGGTGCAGGTTTTTTGAATAAGATGTCAATTGAAGTACTTAGATTTCTCTAAGCTATATGTATTTTTAAAAAACCTCTACCTCACCAATTACTTTCCATTGCCTGGAGTTCATGGGGTGGAAGAATATACAGCTTGACAAAACAAAGCTGAAACCATCTATTCATTATTCTGCTGATTTTTCTGCCTTTCCTTGCAACACAAAGAGGTTTCCTGTGACATATATCTCAATAATCTCTGCTAAGCCATGCAGGACTGTTCCTGGCCAAGGCTGGTAGATGGTTCGTTCACAGCAATAGTGTGACCTAGTCGGGACAAATCTTCCCCAAATGGCTGAGTACCCCCCACGCCACGGGATCTGACTGTCTATTGGTGGTCCCCAGACCTCCAAAGCTGTCCTTGCAACTCAAACAGGTGCTTCTTGCTGCAGGCCAGGCAATGGCATATGGCTAGCAAAAGGGTTGTCAGGGCTCAGGCATTGCATTGGTGCACTACTGACAACTATAACTCGTGGCAAACTGTGTGGTATTTGGAGCATGTGGAAGCTTCAGTTGGGAGATTCTCCCCCATTTTGTTCAGCTAAGCCCAGGGGATCCCAGATCTCGCAAAGGACTGAAGAGTTTAAAGCATTTTCTCACCTCTGGTTTATGTTTGGAAGAGAACAGTCCCATGCTGAAAGCTTCAAGTCAGCACAGAGGAGGCCACTTTGGGCTTGGAAAGGGAAGGAGGTTTGGCCTTAGAAACACACCCACAAGCAGCAGAGTGACCCCTTTTCTCCATCCAGATTGCAGTGCTGCCCTAATGGGAGAAGGGCACAGGGCTCACTTTCCACCAGCTGGGAGCCTGGCAGGGGAGACCAAGTGGTTCCTTACCTCTGTGCTCCAGTACTGAGAGGGAGAGGCTGAAGCAGGAGGGGATCCTCCAAGACAGGGCTGTCAGACAGTGTAGTGATAGGAAATTTTTCTCTGTCATGGGATCATGGGAGCAGCCCCTGTTCCACCCACCTGTATCATTACCGAAACAATGGATGGCATATCTTGCCTGCTATTGTCTGGGTGGCAAGTACTTCGGGGAGGGAATGAAAAGTGGGTGTGAAAAAAGCTTGACTGCTGTAATTGTCTCCTATTAGCTTAAACATTTCTCCTTCTTTTCTGCACCTTTATCCAGCCTAAAGACAAGAGAGTGAGTAAGAAAGGTGTTACCTGGGGTTGGTTCACTTCCTTGTTTTGTGGCTTGTTTGTTGTTTAATTTTTATTTTTTAAACTGGAAATTAATCTTTAGACTATGCAGTACTAGTGTAGTTTTATTGAAATAAAATCCTTCAACTCTTTTATCCTCCTTTTAATTTCAACTAGTCCCTGGGAACCTCCCCTCAACAGGCTAAACGCTTAGATTTAAATGACATTTCCTTGTTCACAAAAGCAATGATTTCTTATGCGATCTGTGTCACTGGGAAAAGTGACATAATTCTTGGGAGGGATGAGATCTTGTAGGTTAGATTATATTAGTCTTGAGTTATCACATAAATCTTATTATTCTGGGTAGGTTCCTCATCTTTTTTTTATGTTTTCATCATATTCCACTGAAGACTGATGTACATTCAGCAGCAGATTGAACTGTGACAGGCAAAGCAGATTCCACCTCTAGCTTCTGCCTTGCCCCTTTCCAGGAAACATCTGTCCCCACAATATGGACTGTGGAGCCTCTCCTAAACCCACACAGTTAACAGCCAGGCTTATTAAAGTAAATCTTAATCCATTTTGATTGATGGCAACATACTGCCCTGCAAAATGAGATGATCAAGAGGTGACTCAAAAGCCACCCAGCCACCTCAGCTACAGGGGCAGTTTTCAGGAGGTGGCAAAGTGGACAATGAGAGAGTAGACATCACTTCAGCAGCAGAATTTCAATCTGACAGTAAATGTGTGGCAAGATCCCAAGGAACAAAAGTTATGGGACAGCAAAATGGGAATATGCTTGTTCCTCCATAAATGTAATGTTCCTTTCCCCCCTGTGCCTATACAAGTTCTTGGTCTGATCACAAGAATGGTGTTGGAAGCTTAAGCCACCTTCAGCTCTTTCTTGAATTTTCCAAAAACATTCCAGTGTAAAATCTGAAGGAAGGATACCAGCATCGTATTTAGATGCTGTGAAACTGTATGACACTAAAGCACAGGAAGAAAAACAAAATCTTAAAAGCTGATAATCCCTGTACTTCATTGGCTACAGAAAAGCCAGGTTAATCCCAAAATATTGCTGCTGTTTCTGATGCTGGCATACCATCTGCTCTTCTTCATGCTAGACTTGACCGGGTATGAACTTTAAAGCCCTTCTTGTAGGTGATGCTTCCTTGTGTCTTCAGACATTTTACCTTTATGTAAACATGCTTTTACTTTCCCTTGTAGAAACCTGTCTGCTTTAGTGATGTGGTAATTAACACACAATAGCAGACACTAGGGGTTGGGTTTTGAATTCTTTCTGGAAGGGTTTTGATGGACCCTGATGCCTAGTTCTCAGGTGCATCAGTATGCTCTCCTGCTGGTTCGGCATTCTGTTTGCCTTGTTCCCAAGTGGTAGACACAGCAAACACAGCTCAATTTTGGCAGCTATGAATAGGAAGGAGAAAAAAAGTCTTGCTGCAAACTGACTAATGTGCTTAGAGAAGTTGGCCCAAAAACTGATGGGTAAATCCCCAGAAGTGGGTTGTCTTTTCACAGAAAGTTGTACGAGGATAGTACAGTGCCATTTCAAACAAAAGCTAATATTAAGGCTAGCCAGACTGCAAGCAACCCATAAATTCCTCTATTTCTGTAGTAGGATACATTTTGAATGCAGTTGCCTGATCAAACTAGAATGGAATTTAAAAAAAATTCCTTTGGCTTAAAGGAAGAAAAAATTACTTTCTGAGAGCAGTATTACACCTTCCTTTAGGAAGCATCCTATTTTTGAAATTTTCTGTAGCAATAAAACAATTTATTTACACTCCTTCTATCAACCCACAACCCAATTTTCTTTTTTCATTACAAATATTCATGACAAACATTTGTTTGTCATAACATCATCCAGGATTTTTCTGTGTATGGAGGCATGAATACAGCTTCCCTAAGTAATGGAATTGCCTGTTTTATGCCAGATACACATTTAACACATCCATTTGTAATGCAATTATTGATAAAATGGATTAAATATGGAAACTACAAAAACAGAGAAGAAACTAATTTTCAATCACTGATAAGGCTATAAGAATTCCTATGCACTAGGAGAAGTACAACAAATAGAAAATGTAAACTGTGACAGTATTTCTTGCTTTATCAACATTATGGAACAAGGCTGTGTGCCAAAAATAGACCCATTTTGGAGCTGTATTAAACCACAATGTTTTAAATAACAAGTGTGTGCAGAAATTATGTTAAAAGAAGAGTTTTAAGATTGCAGAGTCACTTCACCAAAACAAACAGGAAATGTCAGAATTAAAATTATTATCAGGAGATAAATGTCCCCTCCATTATGTCTATGTATCATGGCTCAGTTGTTAATGACACAGTTGCATACAGATTTTTTCCAAAGGACTGTACCTCATTCATCATGCAGGATGGATGCTGCTCACTTAATCAGCAGTTATTCAGTCTCTTGTTTACTCCATATTATATAGATGAGAGGCCTCAAACCTTATTTACTGCATAGTGTTCAAACTCCTCTCTAAAGACAGAATTTTCAGTTGCCTCCTGGGCTTTTCTATTGAGCTCATCCCTGTGGTATCTGATCACTTTGGAATGAATGCATTTATTTATACAAGACCCTTGTGAGAATAAGGGATATTATTAGCCCTATTTTACAGATTCATAGACAAAATTCTGGTTTTCCAGTCTGAGGTACCTACGGCCAAATTTTTCCAGTGTGCTCAGCTTTATCTGTTTAAAGCAGAGTTCAGGTCCTATTGAGCTCAGCTGCAGCTGGAATACTCAGCGTTTCAGCAAATCAAGCTCCAGAGTATGAAGTCAGATACCCATTATATAAAATACACAGAAATTACTTTCTGCCTAGAGAAAGTTCACTTTTTGTTATTCCTGATTTCTTGTCCGATCCATTCCTTCTCCCTGATCCCCTCCCCTGTCTCTGACTACTGCCCTATCTCCTCTCAGGCCTGGTGAGGGGAATCAAGGTCAGGCACAGCCATAAGATGGCTGGGCAATGCAAAAGGCAGTATTCAGAGGGTGGACAGCAGGAAGGCATTTGAAGGAGGGATTTGGAAACTTTGCTTGGGGAGATAGGCATGGTGTTAGGAAAATCAGTGTTCAGCTGGAGTTGATAATTGTGAGGGCTGTCAAGGAAAACAAGAGAAGCTTCTGCGCTGCTTAGAGTAAAGGGATGAACAAGAAAAATGTGGGACCATGGCATAACGAGGCAGGTGATTTAGTGAAAGGTGATTTAGTGAAAGGAGATGAGATGAGCCTGCATATAAGGCAAAACTGTTTCCTAGTGAGAACAATGAGGTTGTGGAGCTGGTTGCTGAGAGGCTGAGCAGGCTCTATCCTTGGAGGTTAAATGGATAAACACTGATGAGCTTGATCTGACTTCTTGACTAACCCTGTTTTCAGCAGGAATTTGGGCTAGGGAACATCTAGGTCTCTCTGTCACAGAATTATCCTCTGGTCCTGCAGTTTCATCTTTACTCTGTTTTAGAAATATGTTTTTCCCAAACAACAACTCATCTAAGATTTTGCTATGGCCTTTTTAACATTTCAACTACACTACTTTCTCAGAGATGTAACTGCAAGAATCACACCTCATTCCTGGGTTGGCTGATGTGCAGCAGGGGGGGACATCTGAGAGACAATGTGCTGAAAGTTACTTGGCATTTACTTAAATTTTCCCTGTGTGTATGAACTGAGAGATTCCCTTCTTCTCTTCCAATAGACTGCAATGAGATGATATTTGGGAACTTTATTTGTGGGAAGAGGAAAAGTTACATTTCTGGCATGAAAAACACAGTTTCTTTAAAATATGATGCTTTTCAAAGTGAGTTTGGGAGAAGGTGTCAAAAAAGGAAAGGGGAAAAAAAGAGAAAATGTGTTTTCCCCTTTATTCTCAAATAAAGAGTAATCATATTAACCACAAATAAAGAAAGCCACTAAACACCACCAACAAAAGAATAACACTTCCACTAAATAACTGTAGTCTCGCAAAGCTATAAGCAATTCAGGTACTGCCTGCTGTGGAGAAGAGTCCTAAAATAGGTCATGATCTCCAAATCGCCTAGAACAACGGGGTTTGTAGAAATATTTCTGCCCATTACCTTCACAAAAAGGTAAAGATACAGCATGTAGGAAACAAACTGCCAGTAAAGAATGACAAATCTAAACCAGCCTCGCTTGTATTTCTCTTGAGTGCACAGCCTGAAGTATCTCCTTGTTCTCAGAAAAATTTCTGCGTATTCTCTTTCTGTGCATAAGACTGTGGATCAAATGAAAATAAGAAAAGTCCTCAAGAACTTTTCCATCTATAAAAGGATTTCAGAAATTTCAAAGTGCATTGCCAATAAAGATGTAGTTTAAAGGTTTGAAAATACAAAATATTGTGTATGTGTAAAGTTGTACCCTCTTGATTTGTTGTTCATTTTCTTTCAACCAATAAAAGAGTTCTAAGCTTCTGTGAGGGAAGAGGACATATTATTTCTGTATGGATACAATTTACTTTAGTCATATATACATAAACATATGTACATACACACACACAAACACACATGAAGAAGCAGTCATACTAAACTAAGAGAAGTCATATTTACCTGAGGAATACATATGAGCACAAAGATTTCCATCATTAACTAAGTCAATTTTAAACCCTTGAAGGTTTTCCATCCTTCACTAGATACAGTGATATGGCTCAGTTGGTTAGAGCATAGTGCTAATAATGCCAAGGTTGTGGGTTTAATTCCCATACAGGCCATTCACTTAAGAGTTGGTCTTGATGATATTTGGGTCCCTTCCAAAGCAAAATATTCTGTGAAAATATTATTTCCTTAGTTGCATACTTTTTGAGGTCCATACTGAGATTCATATTAGGCAGTTACCTCGCTTCCAGAGTAGAGGTCTTTGCAGAACCACTGTCAGTGCTGGAAAGCTGAAATCCTGCTGTAGAGTCAAGAACCTATACAACCTCTCTACATCCCTGTTCTAACACCAATATTTTTTTCCACGAACTTTTGGGAGGGAATGCTCTGGAAGTGCACACATATGTGAGTCAAATGAGATTGTTGGGATCTAGAAGTGGCTGCTAAACCTCAGCTGCTCAGCAAGCAACCAAAGCATTCAAGTTATGGACAATATAATCTTCACCAACAGCCTCAGGTTTTAACATTTTCATCTCTTGTCACCATGAGAAGTGATGGTGCCCTTTTTAGCCACATGCTGCCCACAGGAAATAAGCTGGGACACCACTTTGTCCCCTTCTCAGACAAGTTCCCAATTTCATGCTGAGCCATGCCCTGCAACATGACTGAATGAATGCATAGATGTCACAGCGGGCTTAATCCCTGTAACTTTAATTTCCTTCAGCTTTATAGACCGACAAAAGGAAGTTGTAACTTTTAATTTTTTTTTTTTTAAGGGAATGAATCCTGTGGCTGTAGGGGATGGCCTTCATTGAAGTAACTTTCTATTTACTGTTGAAAAAAGAAAGCTTTAGGCTTATTGGAATAATTCAGCGAAAAGGACAGAAAAAGCAGGTCATCCTGCTATCTCTCATTTCCTCTGCTTCTTTTCTACCCCTTCATATAGTTTGAAGCGGACTTTTTGACATCTGCTCTTCAATTTGGGGCTGTTCTTGGCCCTAATTTTTAGTTTCACTGTGAGCATTTGAACTCTTGAATAGTGCTTCTCTTATCTTCACCACACCAAGTAGTTACTACTACAAAAGAGGCAAGAGATAGAGAGAGGCGCCTGATACTTCCCAGCTGAGGCAACTGCTGCTACTAACCTGCTTTTTTTACAGAACAGTGAGTCATGCATTAGGGCCAAAACAAGATTTATTTATCTGAGTTAGAAGAAATAAATAAAAATTGAGAACAAACAGAGAGTAGTCATTGACAGTCAGTTGGTACCTAATGAATCGTATTCTTGGGTTAGCAGAGATTCATATGTTTACTGAGTAACTCTTTTCCTAAGTGCAGTTGCTCTTGGAGACTTCTGAGATGGTACTAACTCTGTGATTATAACCCTCTCTATCTCTTAAGAGTCTTCATTCCTGGCTTGGCAATTTTGCATCTTTAGAGAAGTCAAAGAAAAATATCTCTTTTTATAACAAGAGGAAAGCATCATGTGCATAGTGAAAATCTCACTGACGTGTGGCTTTCTAAACCTATGGCCTCATAGTCAGTTGACAGTTTTGGGTGGGACACTCTCACAGTTTGTTAGACCTCCCTGGTGACTTGATATGGACATTTTTTGGGATTTATTTGTTGCTAAAGTGCACTAAAAATATGAAACTATTTAGTGAATAATTATCTGTATTATTGTTGTGCTGTTTGTTGCTCCACTTGGCCAAGGCTGTTAAACCAGAGACAGAGCTGGTGTGAGATGTCACTGCAAAGATGAAGGTGCTGGAAAGTCGACTGGCTCTGTGGTCCCATAGAGCCAATGTTGGGGAAGACAAAGGAAAAAGCCCTGTTTAGAAAGCTGCTGTTTCTTTAAATGGGAGGTAGAAAGTAGAGGTAAGGTTTTTAGGCAGAGTCCGTGCAGTGAAGGGAAGAAAGATTCTTTCTTTCTGAAAGAATCAGAAAAAACCAGTAGTTTTCAGTGGTAATCTTCTTTTTTTAACAAACAACTTTGTTCAGTTTAGAAGAAATGATGAATAAGAAGGGATAGGATGGAAGTATAGAAAGCAATGAATGCTAGAGAAAAGGTAAATCAGTTATGCCTGCTTACTGTAGTACAAACATACAAGATAATAGGATATTGGAAATGTGTCTGTCAAAGTAAAGAAGCCAGAGAGAAAGGGCAAATACAAGTGAGAGTTACCTGTGTTCTGAGTTCAATATCCATAATAGGCATTCATGAACAAACCTAGACTGTTATTTTTACGGTTTGCAATACATTTGTTGCACTTCACATTGATGCCAGGGCAGAGGTGGCTGGGATTTGTAAAGGGACAAAAGTGCACCAAGTTAAGGTGACAAATCAATTGCCTAGATCCATTCAAAGCCCATACATGCTACAAAGGCAAAGAGGATATGAGTGACATCTTTGTAACGTGGTAATTCAAGGCCCCTTCACCAGCTCTTGCAAGTACAGGGAGGCCTCTGGGCCTTGGCTTTGTGAAAAGTGTGTGCTTCAAGGGGGGCTGCTGGGGAAGCTGGAAACCACCCTGTACAGTCAGTGATCCCACAGGTCCTCACGAAAGGCTGTTCTTGGGCAGAGAAGAAAAAGGTCGTAACCACGAAACAGAGAGGGAAGAAAGCCGAGTATCAAAACTGCTTGCCTGGGCTTGGGCTTTATCTCCATGCCACCTTATGCATCAATGCAGCTTTCATGGGATGCATCCTGCAGCTTCCACCATTCTTGTCCGGTTTGGCAACAAGAAGCTGACAAAGTGCAGAGGGCTGTTGGGGAGTTACTGTTTCTGCAGACCCTTGATCTGAAGCAAAGTGAATGAGATGCTACCCAGAGAGCCTAAAAGGGAGTAGAAGCTTATAGAGATGATATTTCACTTTATGGGAAGCATAAGGAAAGACATGATGTAATCACTTGTGGATGTTATCTTAAAGGCTCCTGGACTCCAGTGGAATGTAGAAAAACATACTCTTAGAAGTGCAGTAGTGACGTTTAAGGTATATCTCTCATGAATATGGCTGGGGATCAGATCAGCACAGGCACTGTTTTCTGAAAACCGTGACCCGAGGTTTAGGATGTTCTTGAAATGGACACTCAGAAATAAAGAGCTCAGAATTTATACTGCTTGGGAGTTTTGATTGGAATAAATTGGAATCAATAACATAAGCTTTCGTAAGACAGGCTCCTTTTGGTTCAAACTATTCTGCTACTAGCGAATCGTCAGAGGGCAGTAGAATTATTTTGGTGTGAAGTTATTTATTTCCAAACCTCTGGTAGGCTGTAGTGATTATAGTTACTGAACCAGCTTTTATCTAAGGTTCCTGCAACTGAGCAATTAACTTTCTGACTTTTACGCTAAAGCAATTCATGTAAACAGATTGTGGTTATGAAGCGAAATTCTTAACAAGTCATAAATTGTGAATCGGTTGTTGATTTGTCCTTTTTTTTTTCTTTTATTTTCTGAACAAAACAAGTTTTCTGCCTGTGGTGGGGTGGGATTTTTACTAATGTGTTGAAATGTACATATCTTTGGGACATAGAAGGGTCCCCAGAAAGAGCCTCAACCCACGTCTGTTTACCACATGGGGTGAGAGGATTCCTCTAAGGAACAGACAGTTGGGGAATTGTTACAAACAAGATTCCATTGGTTATGATGGAATATAAATTTACAAGCAGGAAAAGATTACCTTGCATTTACCATGAATAAGAAAATGTGGCTGTGCAGTTAATATGAGGTAGGTCAGGCTATATAAATTAGTCTCCTTTCTTATCCTTCCTACTTCAGTGAGTAGCCAAGCCTACAGGATAAGTGATGTATCTCCTTTGGATGATGACGCTTCCAATCCTTCATCCTTGCTTTGCAGAGCTCAATAGTATTGCCATATAAAGTATCATCAATATCACAGAAGTTTGCCCTTCTGAATAGATGGCACAGCTTCAGTCTTTGCAGATACAGGCCTTGTTTAATTTAGACTTTCACTCACAGTTGCAAGAGCTACCTTGATGGTAACTTTTGGACAATAGTAATATGCCTATCTTCTTCCTTTAAGACTAGTCCTTGCATCTTCCCTAGATGATATTGCACTATGAAGATTATGGAGCAGAACATGATAAAAAGGACTTCTCTGACTCCTTTGACTGCTTAATAATTAACTATGACCTCTGTTTAGAAGAAAAGCCAGGCTAACTAATGCATACTTCAATAGATTATATTGCCTATAATATGACTATGATGTATAATGTAAATATAGGAAATATGAAGATTGAGTGTGGATAAAATGTTTCATGTACACCATGGCAAGGATTATAAAATCGCTTCTTTGCAAATGTCTTCCCTCATTCATTTTATGGCACTTTGCATCACTGTGTAATTATGTATAATTGCTTGAAAAAAACCACTTAGACTTCTGGCCCCTTGGGGTGCAACTTAGTCAGAGAGAGACAAAAAAGGGTCAGTGTTTGAGTAAGGAGTGAAATTTTCTACACTAGTACAGCATGTTCCCTGGAAGTGGAAATATTTCTGCAACACCTCCCGCAGGAGGGCTCATCTTAGTGGTCTACGTCCTACATACTTCTAATCCAAACTTGAAACATTTTCTGCCACCTACTGCTTTTGCATCACTGTTGTCTTGTTATCTGAAAAAAGTGCTTTTGATCAATGAAAACTCAGAAATGTCTTCTATCAAGTTTCTTAAAGTGATTTTAAAAAAATCTTCACAATGTCCATGGCAGTAAAACAAGTGTGGTTATTTCCATTTTCAAGGTAAAGGTATGGAGGAAAATGTGAATTTAGACTCCTCTGGGTGCAGAGTTTTACATTGTCTTAATGACAGGTTGGGCTTTTTTGCTTTAGGTACTCTAAGGCACATAGAATTGACTTTCTGTGATGGTCAGCTGGAGCCTTTCAGCGGTTAACTGAAAGGTTAGTGTAGGAAGAGAAGACAGAGTCCTTTTTCTTTATGAATCCTTTCACAAGTGTGGACTATCTCATTAGCTAACTTTGTTATTTGACAGTTGTGAAAGTGTCATGAGGTCTGAATGACTGCAATTACTACTCACCTTGTTCTCTGTGCCTTGACTCAAATACCTTTAGGCAATTTGCAAAATCCTGAGATAAAGGCTGATATGCAAACACCATCCATGAAATAAATGGCATCAAATGTTCTGTATGACATGCTTTATTTGTGAGGCACTCGGATAACACAGTCACTGATGTCTGGTTAGACAGATGGGGGTTTGTTATTTTCCTCTGATCTTTATACGTTAGATTTTATATTTTGAAAATGGGTTTGACAACCGGTAGGACTGCTCAAACTGAAGGCTTGAGAGAGGTTGTACCATTCCAGTGTCCCAAAGGCAGACAAAATGCAGAAGAATAGTGAGGGCTAAGTTGCACTTGCCACGGGGAGTGAGAAAAAGCACACAAAGTCTAGACCAAATATGGGCTCAATATGTCCTGTCTGGGTGAGTGAGTAGTTAAAGGTGTCTGTTTCTCGGCTGCAGGATCCACCAGCCAGTGGTGGTCAGGGCTATGAGTCAACTTTTGGGCCACTGGCTTTTGCTTTCCTCATCAACAGGAGCCTCTGTGTCTCCAGCCCTGCCGTGTTATGGCGCTGACAGCGACCCTGAGACTGTGCACAGGAATCATCTCTGCAGAAAAGGGAAGGAAGAAGTCGACACTAACACAAGCAAGCCTGATGTCTGCCCAAGTTGTGTATCTGCAGTTCCAAATCAGAACACTCCGTGCAAATATGAAAATTGTTTCAAAGTCAAATCTTAGTTGCTCATGATGATAATATTCAAGTCAGTAGAGTTGACTGGATCTCAAATCTAACTTCTTTGCCTTTTTTCCTCATCCAGCTTTGGAAGACATAGCTCAAGTGGTGTTTCTGTTGTGAATTTGGGTTTGCCTTTGGAGTGACATACCAAAACCACCTCTAAAGTTATTCCTGGTTAATGTTTGCTTTTCTCTCTAGATTAGCAATAACCCCATACTCATCCCACTTTTTCCTTTTCCTGTCCCCCAAAAAGAGTAGCCTCTAACTTTGTAGTTGCAAATCTAAACCTGAAATCTATGACAAGGTCCTTTCCCCCCAGGGTAGCAGTTGGCTCTGTCATGATTCAGATCTGTAGCATGTTGCATGATTTGAAGAAGCAAATTTTCTTTCATCCAAAAGATTTAATAGCCTGACGATATCTGTGGTAAGCCAATGAATGTAATCAAAATGTTGGAGCCATCATATGTTTTGGTTATGGTAAAATATTCAGTGGTGATAACCTAGATCTCGGGGGGACAAAAACTGTCTTGAATGCTAAAATTACAATGGGATATTAGGGCTACATTGTAAGTACTTTTTTTTTTTTAATTTGGTGTCAAAATAAAAGAAAAAATGTTGAACGGAGACACTTTTGCAAATTCAGTGAGACAACCGCTCCCCCTATTATTTAATCAGTCTCCAATATTTAATTCAAGCAGAGTGGCACAGTATTAGAGGGCACACTGTTGAATTTCAGGCAGCTGAGAGATGTGTAACTTGGCTAGCCTGTCCACATAGGCCTGCTGAACAATTCGTGGAGGCAGAGAGCCCTTTGCAGGGGCACCTGAAATCTGAGTCACCTCCTGAAGGAGTTGTCCTTCTGGGTTAGCTGTGTTGAGCCTTATGAACTCTTAGTGCTGGTATCACCTGAACACAAACATGACAAACTTCTATGACTCTTATGCCAGTTATTTGCCTTTCTTTTTTTCATCCTTTTCTAACATTTTGATCAAAGGAAAAAGCAAGCTCTGATAGTTTAAAAATACTGATAGACAATATTTCCATTTTGTTGCATTTTCCCCTATTTTTGTGGCTAAAATTATTTACTGTATTTGATGAATTTTGTGAAGGGCTTTTTGTTGCCCTAGAACACCGTTTTGTAGCAAAGCAACCAGTCTGCTGGTAAAATGCTCAAGGTTAAAACCAGCTATTGATTAAAGCAGATAGCTTCTGTTTTTCCCATAGTCTTTGGATAAATATAAACTCCTGTTTCCCAGGCTGTTAACTTGGCATCTTTCACCAATGGAGAATTCAGAGATCATATGAATCAAATGTCAAATAAACAGAGGAGTAACTTCCCCCTTTTAAGATGCTGACTGCACCTTCTTCAATCTCCTGTGAGGGAAGAGAGTTGAGTATACTAATGACAAAATGGCAAATGTGCAAACTCCCTCAAGGAGCACTTAAAAGGCTGCTTCATCACAGCAGTGTGACATGGGCATGAAGAGAGGATTGTTCTCTTACTTCAGATTCCAAGCAGCCGTCGACTTTACTGCATGTTTTCACCTATGTGAATTACAAATTAGTGACAAATATGTTTGAAAGCTAGTCATTACCTCAATCAGTCAATTATTCAAAAGATGTATCGGTGTGATTAGTTGCTCTCAGTTAATTATAGGAACAATAATTAGCTTATAAGGGAGTACCATCACTCATATAATACTGATTTTCATTGTTTTAAAGATACTAATTTTAAAAAATCCTTTGAATCTATATGTTGAGAAAACACTCAAGATTACTTTTAAAACAACTTTTTTCAAGTTGTAGGCAGTGCTTTAGTCTCTTCTAGCTCTTTTGGCCAAACTTATACTTCTGCCATCTTCTCAGCATTGAGTTCTGTTGAAAAATAATTAAATAATCTTCAAATGTAGCCTTAGTAGTGAATTGCCTTGGGAAACTTGAATATCACGCAGATGATTAGACCTCTTGCTGCTTTTAATCACTTCACTCCTGGACAAATCTAAACTGATGACAAAAACTGGCAAAGAAAAATAGGTATGTCTAAGATGTATCATTCCTAGAAATGCACAATTTGCTCTGAAATGACATATATAAGACTGCAGGATATCATGCTTCTCCTTCCTAAAATTAGCACCTCAGGAAGAATGCATCGTGAAGGCATTTTTTTAAAACAAGGTTCTGTTGGTTGGTTCCTTATATTTGTACTTCCTTCTCAGGACCTTCAGCCCCAACTTGTTAAATCTTTATCTCTCAGTCACATTCCCAACTTTGAGAACTATGAGAAAAGACCCAGATCCTCGTGGGTAAATGGAGACCAAAATCATCGTGACCCCCCAAGATGTGTTTACAAGTTCAGCCCAGTGTGACCCACCTCCACAGGGTCAAGCTAAGGACAATAATCAAACATTTGGTTCTGGAACCACTAGGTAAATTTTGTATGATTGGGGTGAATAAAACAAGTTTGGAAGACGTTAAGAGTTTTCTAACAGCTAAGAGAGTGTCTGAAAGGCTAAGAGTAGAGTAACCCTACTTGTGGCTAAAAGGAGAGTTCCACAGTTTTCCACCTCCACAGGCCATATTTGGGACCATGGCTAGTTGGCACAGGCAGCTAAACGACCAAAAGCTTAATCTCAGAAAACCATGCAGGGTGGGGGGAGTAAAGCCCTCCAAGGACACAGGGAGTGGGGCAATGGGATCATTGCTTTATCTGCTGTGATCTGCTACTTCTGCTTGACTGTATTGTCCATGTGAATCACAAGCACTGACTATTTGCCCTGCACAGGGTGCCTGAAAATTCTTCAGCCACTCTGAGCGAGATATTAATCTCTGTGTAAAACACTCCTCCTACTATTTACTTGTAACTTGCAATCAAAAAGGACCTTGGGGAGTCATCTTTGCAGCCACATACAGACTTTTCCCAAATTCTCCACCTGGTGAATGCCCTAAATATTTTTATCACATGCTAGAAATGAGCTTTTAGAAGACTCCCCCCTTCTCTCTAGCTCTCCTGATATTTTTGAAACTGTATTATTATCTAAGGTTTTTGGTTTTAATGTATTTCATTTTTTTCTGACCTCTGTCTTTACTCTGAAAGTCTCTCTTGCTTCTTGCACCAGTTGTAGCTGCCCTGGGCAAAACTTCATGAATGTATCACTAATAGCCTCCATTTATTTATTTAAAAAAAAAAAAAGATTGTTAAAGCCCTGTTACATTTTGGGAAACTATGACCATCTTTAACTTTGCGTAGACTAATGATCAAAGTAATAGAATAGAAGCCAGAAAAATCTGCATCTGACAAAAATTCCCTCAGAAAATCTTCTAAGATTTGTATTACAGCTTCTTTATATATGATGTAGGATTTATACCTGAGAGAGTATTGTGAGACATCTATATATGGTATGCATTATTTTGCCCCTCTCCTTTTTCCTTATCATGGCTTGTAAGTACTAGCTACATTACTTGAACTCATGGTTTTGGTGAGTTCCCTTGCATGCTTTCCAAACGAAACCACCTTTTATTATCTGGTTTTCTTTCTTTGTTGTACTGGATCAGTAAAAAATGTTAGAGGAACACAGAAATCCTGCTACATTAAACTTGTGGTACCTAGGCCCATTAATGCTTTGATCGTCAAAACCATGGTTGAGATACAGTTTTCAGACTGACTTTAAAGTGCTCTTCTCCAAATAGTGAGAAAAGTAAGAGCCCTTGAACATTCAAACCCATATTCTTCAATGCATAGATCAAACCACAACATTGCACTGGATTCTTTGCAAAAATATCTAAAGGTCTTCAAGTTTTATCTGCATAAAACACAGCAGAAAGGTTAAGATTGTAGAACTGAGTCATTTGAGCATTTCTGATCATTTTGTGTGGACATATGTGACACTCTAGCAAAATTGCACCACCTCTGATTTCACATTAATGCCGTCATATATTTGTTCTTTCCCTATCCTTGCTGCCATCCCTGTCTCTTCCTATTACTTCAATCCAGACAACTTCCAATTAATGTCTCGGGTCTTTTCCTCTCTTTGTTGTGAAAACTTTCCCCCTTCTTTCCTCTATTTATTTATTTTAAGTTTTTTATTTGCTGAGGCAGGTGTGGAAGGAGGCTGATGGGAAGTATTAGTCAAGAGAGGTATTACTGCTGCTGAGTAGGTGAAATACATGTCACTGCTGAAGAGAGGGACTGAGATAGATGTTGTAAGTGAATACGTCACAGTCTCTGGTGCTTAGCAGATGGAGAGATAAAGAATAAGATAATAAACTGTGATAGACACAACAACTACAGCAATATGAGGGGGGAAATACTAAATTAATTCTTCTGGAAGCTGATTTACTAGGGATGTGGACAAATTGGGGTAGTCACAAGCAAATACACCCCTATTGCCATTCCCTTTATATAGCACTTGAGAAATCACTACACTAATGAAACTCAACAGCTTCTTTGTGGCTTCACAAGAGTCCTTTTTCAGGCCAAATTTACCATCTCCTCATACTTCTTCCTGCTGGCACAATTTAATGCAGAAGTAGATCATCTTTGAGTAAGCACTAAGCTCAGTGAGTGCACTTACTGCACTTGCTAGCCATGTGGCCAGTCTGTGAGCCTGTGCATGACCAAACACCTCCACTTGCCTCACTTGCCCTTCCTGCAGTGACAGGATGAACATCAGACACCTGGGGCTCCTGAGACCCTTACTTGGAGATCGGTCATTGTCACATGGGTTTTCTAGAGAAACCTGAAGTGGTAATAGCTTGTCTTAGGCACGCCTTCATGCCCCTGCAGCCCTTGAAAATGTGGGTGTAGCCCATTTCTCCAGTGCAGTGCGTTGGTAGGGAGCTACTGATGGACAACAAGAGAGCACAGGTGTTTTAAGGAACCAAAACAATAAACTTGAATCCTCTTGTTTTGGAATCATTGCTTGCAGAAGACATCCAGCTTCCCAATACTGGAAAGTGTAGTTAG
>NW_016690519.1:321298-349572 GCF_001604755.1 Lepidothrix coronata | reverse complement strand
TTATCTACACCTAGAAAAGTCTAAGATGCTGAATCCTATAGTCTCTGAGATTTGAAGTCTGTGCTGGAAGAACATGTCCAGCCTTGGAATAAAGAGAATCCAAGGGAAAGTCCTTCTGCTGCCAGAGGAGATTGCCAGTACTGATAGAGGACCAAAGGGCGAGGAGGTGAATAAACAGAACCTTTCGGCGAGGAAAGGCTCATATTTGTCATGATAGTGATCCAGTGGGATTTGAAATGATGGCATATTCTGAAATCCCTGAGCTTCTCTTGCACAGGCACTGTGACCTGGGAGAGGCTAGTCCTACTCACTTCTTTGCCCAGAAAAGTTTACACCTGTGTGACTGAATGAATGATGCATTTCTATTTCTAGACAGGCTGGAAACCTCCTAATGCTGGAAAACAGAAGAAATGCAAATGTTATTGGATAAATTTAATTCAATTATGTTGTGTAATCTTGGATTTAATCCCATTCAGATGAATTTAAAAGAAATTCTGAATTATTTTTCCTTTTTCTTTTTTCCTATGCTCAGTTTTGACACTGGAAAGCACTGATTTTTTCCCTTTCTCCCACCAACCATAGCAAAAATACTTAAGCTATTTAAATGCATTTCTTACATTTTATCAGAAGCTCCTCTTCTCTTCTCCAGATGCATATATAATTACATACAGAACTCCAAGCATTTAGTATGGATTAGACTCACAACATAATGTTCATTTGTAAAAGATTCCCTATAAATCAAATTCTTCTTGGCTATTAGAATAGGCTCTCTGATGAAGAGAAAAGAAAATAAGGAAAGTGTGTGACATAAGGACCTGAATAAACAAAAACTCTGGCATGCTAAAAGATGGAGGAGTGAGGAAAAAGCAAGTAAAAGAGCTCTCTCTTGAAATCTCCCCTAATTGGCAAATCTCTTCTATATTACCATGGTACTGTAGCACCATGAGGAGATAGGTACTCCTAAAAGCAGCCAGCATCCAAACAATTCAGTATATTTCAGGCCAAAGCAAATAACCTGATGTATGCTAGAAAACTACCCAAACCCCAGAACATTTCATGGTAAACACTTGTCATCTGCCTCTTTTTAGAAGCACTACACAACAGGCAGGAAAAAAAAAAGGGATTTTTTTTAACAATTTTTTAGTGAAGATTTTTATAAAACCCATAAGACAATAATAGACTTGTTTGGGTTAAAAAAATGCCTTTAGCATCATCAAGTGCAACCATTAACCCAACACTGCCAAGTCTACCACTAAACACATTTGCACATCTTCTAAATACCTCTAGGGATGGTGACTCCACCACTTCTCTGTGCAGCCTTGCCCAGTGCTTGAAAACCCTTTCAATGAAGGAATTTTTCCTAATATCCACTCTAAACCTCCCCTGGTGTAACTTAAGAAGAACATGCTGTATCTGCTCTTGATCCCTGCTGGCTATGACCTACTGGATAGCAAAGGAGGAGTGCTCCACCACATCATTATGGTGTGCACTTGCACAGAAAAGGACAGGCTAGGTTCCTCAGCTCAGGGACTGGGATAACTGTAAGTTTGGTAAAACAAATGTGTATTTGTCAAACATGGGACATTTTCTATGTTGAAGCTGGTCTTGAAGAATTTCAGCAAGCTCTGTGAGTGCAAGACACATTTGAAGATGATTCAGTAGCATACATGTGTTTCTCCAAGCAGTTAATTTACTGCTGTTATCTAAATGCTTTAGCAATCCTCCAGATATTTCTGTTTGTTGATAAATTTTGGTGGTGAATAAAAGTTGTGTCTGTAAAGTGCTATATGTTTTTGTATAGGTAGCTGCACATAAATGCAACCACACATTCAATAATTATAAAAAAATATGAATTCTGAGTTCAGATCCAATGTGCCTATTGATTAAAATGCCAATAACTGCTATGTATTGTAAAAATCAGGGACAGATTGCAAGATTATACATGGAATAAATAAGGAAATGACTTGTTTAGATTATGTTATTATCCCAGGTCAAAGCAGTTCATGTAATTGTTCTGTCAAGTAAGATTTTTACATTGCAAGTTACAAAAATGTGGGGAAACCTGTTAACCCCACTTGTCTGACCTGTTCCCATCAGAGCTATTTTTAGTTAGAGCTTCAGAAGCAACAAACCACATAAAGTCTACTCCCCCTTTCTAACATTATTATCCCCCCTGCTGGTTTAATTTATGTGTTTAATTTTGGTTTGCTGGGTGCAATATGGCTAATTGCTTGAGAACTGTGCAACCTTACAAGTGAAATTTTGCTTTTATAATTTGTAGCACATCAAGTGTAATAATGTACATTTAATTTCTGAAAAAGATAATTATGCTAATAGAATTATTTGAATAAAAATTCACACTCTATGCAGGATAATGTCCTCTACCTCTTAATTTATACTAATGTAGGTCTGTAAGGAATTTTTAATAATTTACTTCAACCCAGGGCCAGGAAGGGCTAGGCAGAAGCAGGACTGACAGGTCTTAAATGGGACAAAAAGGCTTCAGAGGTCTTTATGGCAAAAGCTGTCAGAAGTGATGCAGGTATTGAATTTGGATAGATGCTACAAGATGTAGTAACTAGCTCTGGTCATGCGGGGGGATGTGGTCTTGCTATGTTTAGCTTATGGAGGAAAAATAAGGAAGGAAAAAAAGACACTGCAGGTCAGCAATTGCATTACATGCAAGGTGCAAGTCTTCATGCAAATAACCCATTATCTCCCCAAAATGTGCCAGTATGAAACACCTAAAAAGGGCCAACACTGTGTGAGACGGACCACGTAGAAGCTGGCACTCAAAAAGACAGGGCACCCAGCTCTTTCATCACCCTGGAGAGATAGATGGATGACAGTATAATGACAGGAGAGGAACAGCACCTCCCTTAGTCCCAGGGAAATGCATTTTAATTTTAGAGCCATTCATTAGACACCAGTTAGGCATGAGGTCTTGGCATGGCTCATAAGGCATCATGCTACCTCTCTCTTATGCCCAGACATCCTCCATGGTGGATGAACTTTCAGCATTTAAGCAGTGTCCACAGGAGCACCGTTGACCAATAATGAAGCTTTTGGGGCTAAGAAGGGTCATACTGAGGTTGGGTTACCAAGGGGGGCTTGCTAAGCTGTAGTCCAGCACAGTCCAGCATCTTATCCCACCTACACCACCCCAGGACATTCACATTCAGGCCATTCCATGCCCCCAGATTACAGCTGAAGCATCCTGAGAGATGCCTCAGGGCATTTGCTTTTCAAGGATGGACATCAATTTAATAACTTAAGATATCAGGATTATTGCTGCATTGAGTGACTCTGCTTGCAGTGGGGGAATCATGCCTTCAGCTCTTTGCGTTCCCTCTATAGGATCCCTATAAAAATGAGGTGCTAATGAAGCATAGCACTGTTTTCTCTATTTTATTTTGAATGAGATCAATTATCGATATGGCCAGACTTAAAAGCATGTGTGATCCCACTCTCTTCCCAGAGTAAACTTCTATCCCCTGTCTCGTTGCTCAGTCAAAGGCTGGTCACTGGTCTCTGTCATCATTAAAGTACACCGAAAACTTATGCAACAGTAAAGAGTTATTTCTTTCAAAATTGTGCTGTTAGGGGATTCCAATATTGATTATTGCATTTGTAGCAATTCTCTAGACTTGGAATGAGGAAACTATTGCAAATCCTTTGTGAACTGCTTAAGAAAAGGAAGTTTGATAAATGAAAGTTTCTAAAGGTGATGACTTTCATGCTAGATTGATATAAAATACCATGATTAATGCCCAGACTGTCAGTTCATGTTTTCTCCCTTAATTATTTCAGGACTTTTTTTATATGCCATAAGTATACTTACAGGTGATAAAGGAGCAGGATTGGCAGCCTGAGAGCTTTGAAAAAACTATTTATCCATGGAAAGGGTATAGTTATGAGCAGTATGTTATGAACAACTCCCCTGTTTCTTTTCTTTACCAATGTACTTGTCTTCTTTCTTCTGCTGCACTAAGTTAATATCCACAAAGATGGTGATTTCAAGGTCACAAATAAAAACACACTTTTTGCAGCTTCTTCTTTTTGCTAGAAAAGAGGGGGACTGAGGTCAAGACTATTCATTTTACAAATGCTGGCTAACATTAATATCTGAATACTTTCTTGATTTCCTCTTTTAGGTACGGGAAATAGCTTTAATATCTTGTATACCACAAAGTGGTAGCTATTGCCTTTTAATGTTCATCCCTATAGACCATCAATCCCTAACTAGTGTGGCTACTTATTGAAACTGAGATGGTTTCACACTGTGATTTATAGGTAAAAGGTTCCCTGTCTCATGACTAATTCCTCTAGTTGTATGGTTTCACCTCATTTTTTAAATTCCTTGGGCCATCGACCACTACTGACTTTTAGGTAGAACTCTTTACTGATTTGACTGTGAAGTACTTAAAAACATTATTGAATTATATGGCCTCATACTTTTATGGAGCTGAGTTACTTAATGATGTTACAATCTTGGGGGATTTTTTTGTGTGTTTTCTTTTTTTTTTTGATCCCTTTTTGGGGGGGGGCTGGATTTTTTAGATTTTATCTTTTTTGGTTTTGTTTTTCTTTAATAGCTTTAAATACAAAGTGCCTTATAACTGGGGAAGAAAGAACAAGTTTGTATGAAATAAAAATGGCTATGGATTTTCACTGAAAACACATAGTGAGGCTATTTTTACTTTCATTGCTGAGTTTTGCAGAATAAACAGATTACAATAAACAGAATACAGAGAGGCGATAGCATTATTATTATTATTTATACAGCACCATAAATGTGCATTCTGCTTAACAGACAAATAAAAGACATCTCAGGAGATCACTTCAAGTTCAACTTCAGCATAAAGTACAACTTTCTTTGAACATTTCCTTTTTTTACAGTTGCCAAGAACAAATGTTTCAAACTGGAGTGCATTAAACTGAGGAACTGAAATCCTTATCTAGGCTCAAAAAGAAAGTGATTTGATCATACCATTTAAATGTATAGGCCAAAACTCACTCTGTGATAAAAATCCTCCTGACTGCAGTGAAGGCCAGAGTTGACCCTACATTCTCATCAAAGCTGCTGGAGTCCAGGAGTGTTCTGAACTTTTGAAAATTAAGAAGATTTTTTATGTTTTTAAAGGTGATGCCTCACTGTAGGTCATAACATCTCACAAAATGCCTGCAACATATCAAACTCTGTATTAAGCACAACGCTCACTTTCATCCAAAACCTTAATCATTCTTAAAATTTTGTTCTCTATTATTTTAAAGAGAATAAACACTGAAGTGATCCAGGCCTAGAGAAGCTCTTTGAGGAAGGAAAATCTTGGAGTCTGAATGGATTTAGAAACCCCAGCTGAAGCACTGATCCAAGTGATGAAAGACAATTGTGTAAGCTTACCTCCCAGGGTGTTGAGAACATGTACATGCGCTGTTGTTGCCCACAGACATGAGCTGTGAGTCACAGAAGTGAAGGGAAAAACCCACTCCAGAGGAACAAAATATTCCAAATGAACAGTTTCAAAGGAAATTCACTGAAAATATTAACCAAGTAACATAACAAAAAACTGAAAATGATGCATTAAAAATACTAATTAAAATAAGTGCCTATCTGTTATATTTTTTGCAGATTTCAGAGGGAGGAAAGAGTGTTTGTCAGAAACATTTGTAAACTGCGAGGCAATAAGAGATACTGGCAGGTGCCAAGTCCATTAGGGATAAATCATGGTCAGGCTTCAGATGTTAAGTCAGGAAGGAATATGCAACTAAGATCTTTGGCAAGATGCAAAAGGGACACCTCCTCAGAACAAATTCTTTATTTTATAATTAATTGTTAATGTAAAACCACATTAATACAATTGTGGTAATTTTGTCTTACTTTACTGTCTGGACGAACTAGGTAGTACTTCTAGATAGCCTTTTCAATGCCTGTGGAAATTCAACCAATCAAAGGAACAACTTCTATCCCTTTGATCAAATGAATTGTGCAAAGATATCTCCCCTGTGCTGCTGTTGGGGCACTGAACACTTACTGCAGCAACAAGCAGTAAGAAATAGTGCCCCAATAAGAATATCACCTTAATCACTCAGCTTTTCATCATTACACAAAGATAAACTCAAGTCAAAACCTTTCCCCTGAATACAAATATTCAGAGCAGGTTCCCAGAGCCACTCTTGATCTGTTGTTCTTGTTTACTCACACAGGTGTCACAGGAATGCTGAGGCATTCTCTCTGGAACTTTGTAGCCCCCCTAAACATGAAATGATGCTATTCTTTCTAATCATCACTGTCAATTAGCTAAGAACTCCTGAAGTCCAAGTTAAGCAGTGATGGAGAATAGACTTCAATATATTCTAAATCTGTACCAGAGAACAAGAGTACTACATTTTTCTCTGTGCAAGAGTTTATTTTGAGCATATGAACCATCCATGTCCTGAACTCCTCATAAACAGCAGAAGTAAACAGACGGTGCTGCATTACAGTGTTGCAAAAATCCTCCACAAACTTGTGTTTGTCTTTAAGTCATGAACAAAAGTTGATTTGTGAAGTCTGTATTGAATGCTTCATTTTCAGTAAGAACCTGTGGAAGCCTATTTTTTAAGAAATGGAAGAAAAAGCAGCAAAAGTCCTTACTTCCAACCAAGTAAGACCTAGACACACTTTCAAGGAAATATGAATGCTAACAAACATGTTCTAGCACTGCATTATATTCTCAATTTGCAAAAGTTAGTAGACTGGAAATGTGCATTGTTCCTTATCTGTATAGCTAAAAGGGCCTTTGGTTCTCAACAGTTTATCCATAACTATTCAGACCACTTTAGAGTTTGGGAATTTTTCCTTTTCTATTGGTTTTACCCAGGGTTTAGGAAATGACACTACTGGAAAAAAAATCTTGACTCCTGTGAATTCAGTAGAAATTTTGTAGTCAACCATTGCTGAAGTGGGATTTCCTTGATTGTCTAAAACAACTTGAAACAAATAACATAGCCTGAAAGAAAGTTTTACAAAACCATGGAGAAAATTTCTCTCAGGGATTAGAAGGTACTGAAGTCAATTCTGAATTGAAGCCCATCTTTACATTCCTTTCCAGTGTGATAATTGATTTCAAATACCTTTTGAAAACACTGTGGGATGGCACCCAAAAAAAGGGGCATCTGGTATACCTGACTGACATTTATCACTACAATTCAGTTTCTGAGCAATTGCTTTTGGGCACAGTCCTTTTTCTGACCTGAAAAATAGGATCAGGAAGATTATAAAGCAATTCCAATGAGGGAAATAAGAATTGACACAGATGTTTTGTTTTAAAAGTCTCAGTTAACAAATAGCCTCTAAATCAACAAACAGCCCATAAAGCTGTTTGAAAGTCTAGTACAAAATATCTGTTTAAGGGATAAAGGAAATTTCTCTCTTGTCTATGGAAAGGGGTTCAAATAGTGTCTTAAGTTCTGTTCTGACTGGTTTTAAAACTGACTGTCTTAAATCTGCTTTACCTTGATAATCCTTCCCAAGACTATCCAGGAAGAGATCCGGGTGTTCTGAGAATTCAGAAATAAAAAGATCTCTCCAAAGTGATCTTAGTGCTAACATCAGCTGCCTCTGGCCCTCATCCAGCAAAGCACTTAAATCTGTTCTTCACTTTGAAATTGGCTTGGCGATGTCAACAGGACTTCTCACATATCTGCAGTTAAATACCAGCATAAATAATTATTTAGACCTAACCCCTCTGTATTAAGGCTTGAAGTACCCACAGTAGTCACTGTAAGGGAGGGCCTTGCTTCATATTCCTGGTGATCACATTAACAAGTTACTTTTCTCTTCCTACAAATTCATTGGGCTTACCTCACACTGCTCTGGTTCAGGCTCCAAAGCTTTTCTGTCTCAAATTCATCCCTCTCAATCTCACATCTAAACATCCCCACTGAACCTCTTCAAACACCTTCTTGGTGTGAATCCCCACACAGATTTACTGCAATACCCTGTGTCCATTGCTGGGTAGTGCTGACCCTCAGTAAAGCCAGCATGGCCTTTACTAATTAAAGAACAACTCACATTCTATAGCTTTGCCCTTCGATTTCTCCTAGAAATCCTATTCTCCTTAATAGGAAAATGTCTAGATGATGAAACAAAGCACAGTCTTCTGGTAACCCTTGATTGTGTAGAAATCTACTAGCTGTCTTGCAACCTGGGGATCCACCTTTTTTTTTTTCCTTAGAACTTCCTAAAAGCTAATTGGAAAGCAATCACAGCCCAACACTTAATAGACTTTCACATTTCAATAGCAAGCAATTTTTTTCTGTGTTCAAGAGGCACACTCAGGGCAATTTGCTCCCTTTCATAGAAGGTAGGTAGTTTGATCTTGGCTAGAGAAGAAGGCTACAGTATATCACTTTTATAACCTTCTTTATATGAGAATAAATGTTTTCTAAAAGTTCTGAAAATAATTTCTTATGTCAGGGAGGGAGAAACTTAGTTCTTGTACTCAGGATGCTTTAATTAGTTTTCCCTGAGTCTGTTTTCTCAGTTATCTCACTATAGCTGGATCAGTTTTATTACCCTGAAGAAATAATTTGCTCTTATTAAGACCAAGTACTCAGTTCAATAATTTAATATGTTACATTCATCTTTAACGTTAAAAGGCCTGAGCCAAAGTTCACTGAAATCAATGGAAAGTCTGCTAGGGACACCAAGGGGCTTTGGATCCTTTTAAGGGAATTTTAGTCTGAATAAGCATCTCTATTGCAGTTATTATGTGCAGCATATATAACTTAGATATTATTAGAGGTGTAATTATGGTAGTACAGGGCTCTTTGGGGTCAAATGGTAAGTATTTATGCAAGTCCTTGAGCAGGTGGGGCTTTTTTTAGTCTGAGCTGAGTTTTTTGCTGCCATGGTTACATTACTACAAATACCTGCCCTTGTTAGCTTAATTTTAGTTTACTTATGGTTACACAAGTTGAAATCACTCCAGTATAGACATAGTTACTCCCTAGAGGTTTCTTGTGTTATAGTGATATGATTTCATCCCTTAAATCAGAGATATATCTCTGTCTGGTTTTGCTTCATCACTGGCTGGATCACTCTCCTGCTCATCAGCAGTCACCCATAACAGACAGTCTTCTCCAGCAGTATTGTCATTTTCAGTTACAATCTATTTTCTCCTTTCATTACTTGAAAAGGTTTTGATGCTCCTCCTTTTCTGATAGGTAATTTTTTTTCCTATCCACCTGAGTTTCCCTGGTGGATCTGCTAATAGCAATAAATTAATCCCTAGATGCATTATAGCATGGTTGAGCACCATTATATTGACAAGCGAGCCTGAAAAGCCCTTCTAGCTCAGTTCCTTAGAGACAATATAAAAAGCCATCGTAGAACTATGTTGATATTAGGCAGTATAAAATCGTGTTGTGTGCTGGAAGCATTATTCTCCTCCAAGTGATAGTTAAGCCTAAACCTTAACAAATGTGTTTTGGAAATGTCCAGTATGCTTGCTTATCAGTCTGAGAGGCCCAAGATTTGCTTTAATTTCATAAAGAACAATTAAAATCCCACACTAAATACCTTAAACATTTATTTAACAGGAGAGAAAGTCCCTTATCATGTTCATTGATATTCAACAATCTGATGTCTGTAAGTAGCCTTATGTACTCAACTATAGTCTGTTTTTTGTTATGGTCTTGTATGTCCAGTTGAAATTCCTTTGCCATAACCTAATGGGACATTGTCAGCCAGATCCAAAGCTAGGTCAGACCAAGAGCCAGGTAATGGTTGGACTTGATCTTAGAGGTCTTTTCTAACCTAAATCATCCTATAATTCTAAGAAGGGACTGCCTGATAGTTTTTCTATCAGGCAGTATCTCTTCTGCCTTGTATGTTTTTTCCAAATGTAATAAAAGCTCCTTAAGACAGTTAATTTTGGGTCCTCATCTTCTATTGCTTTAATTTGTATTTCTTTTTTATTTTTTTTTAAGCTTGTGAGCAGTTAGGGTAGACTTAAATAATGTCCTCTAAGTTTCCTCACAAGTGTTTAAGGAGTGGGCTGAATCATATGAGTGAGGCATAGAGTGCTTTGGCTGCAACAACAGGTATCATGAACCCTGTAATTAATTTTCAAGTCATGATACTGGAACCCTTCCACCATCTGTGTCCTCGATACATGGACTTCAAGAGAAGTATTGCTATGACTTCTAAATGGAAGGAAAAATGAGGGAACAAACTAAGCACTTATTAAGAGTGGAGCTATTTTCCTGGCGAAACATGACTCATGCTGACAATGGAGATTCAAAGTACTCTGCAGATTTAATAGTCATAAGTTATATTTCACTAGTGATAAGTGATGCTTGATAAAGATAAATTTCGAAGGGAAAGAAATCATGCCTGAGTTTGTTCAGATACTTTTGTACCTTTTTCTTGGATACCTTTACTACAACATCTATAAGGAACCAATGCTTAGGCTTTGGGTACAGCTGAATTTAATTTCTAAGCCTAATGAATGTATGTCCAAATACACTGGAGTTTTGTTCTATACTACTTGTTGTTTTGGGGTTTTTTTCCTTCTTAATTCAGAACAGAGGTTATTTCTATTGATATGCATGAACTGATTAAGTGAATGACCCTGATACAACCAATTAATAATGTATATTCTCACTTATCTTGAAGGGTTAAGGAAGACAGCTGTTGGCAGGCAGATTTATAACCCTCAAAATACCTGGTATGAAAGCATGAGCTCAGAAGTCAAAGGTAGCACAGGCAGACTTTTTGTCTTATTGTTTTTTCTTCTTTGGGAGGTTCAGAAACATGATTCAAAAAAGCTCTTATCATGAATGTGTGTGGGTGGAGACAGGACTTATTATGCATTAATTATAATCTACCACAAGCCCATCAGAATGCTATTGCTGGACCAAAGAGAAATACCTCTTTGCAGTAACCTTGATGGTGTATGAAGCTATCAGAGTGCATGCTATGTATGTAAGAACAAGCGTATTACAGTATAACTGTATTAAAGTAGCTTTTGCAAAACTTCTCAGCTTTTCCAGTGAGTTTTAAAAGCTAGTATCACTGTTGATGTAATATAAAAGAAAAATTTTTTTCTTACACTTTTTAAAATGTGAAACGCACGTTTGATATTCTTCATACAATGCTGGCTTTTAATGAGGTTAAAGGCTGCACAAGGTTTCTGTTTCTTGACTGATGGAAAGGCAGAATAAGAAATTAGTATTGTGAGAGTATTATTTGCTTCTCTTGGCACTATCTTTTTGTCTTCATATCTGAACCCTTTATTATTTTCATCCTTGCTCTACTGAAATCTGGGGGCAGGGAATACTTGTGTAGCAGGATATTCCTCCAAGCACACACAGGTGTACTGAAAAGCCTTATGTGTGAGCTCCTGTGGTGATTCTCTAAATCCTTAAGCTAATCTATTGTCCATCTCCGTCCATCTCCTTTATACCCAACACTCTGTTCTTCTTTTTCTCTGTTTTCAAGTTGGACAATTCTATTTTCCGCTTCGCTGAAATGAAAGTCAAAAGCCTTTGATTTATACCCCTAGTTTTCTCATTTACAGGTAGTACCATCACAGAGATTTTTGACTACTCATTCTGCTTTCAGGTAAGGTTAAAAGTGCTCTGGATCTTGACAGCTATGCAGCAGCAATGGGCTCATGAGAGCTGCAGGAATGAGTTGTGTTCTCCAGTGGCAAGTGGGGAAGAATTTGTATTCTCGAGCTGCAAGGGGTGGTTTTCTCCTCTTTTATTTCAAAACAAGAGTATTCCTAGGTGCTCTAGACAACTAAATTGATCAGCAAAGCCACCAGTTTTAGGTCAAGAAGAAAAGAAATATGTTTTGAAGCTCAACCAAAAGTATCACATCCTTTCTAATATGAGGACAGCCACACTTCTGTCAGTGTTTCTCAGGTTTCTTCTCTTCCCTTCACCCCACAGCCTGCTTGAGGAAGCTGCTAGTAGCTAGGGTTCCCAGGGGAAAGTGGGTGCACCCCTTCACTTACTTACTCCTTGGCCAGCCAACTTCTTTTAGCATGTGGTCCCCAGAAGTGTAGAGTGTCAGGTGTCCTCTGATATTTATGCTGTGAGTATAATTGTACAAGTTTCTTATTCCAAAGACAAGAGCCCCTGGTGAACCAGACTTTACTAGCAGTGGTCAGCAGAGCATTTGCAGAAAGGGAGGAGTGTCAGGTGATGTATATATGGAGAAAATTTCAGAGAGATACTCGAATCCTACTGAAACTTGCTAGGAGTTAAGCACTTAACAGACCCTTTCTGCTTCTGATGCCTCTGATGCCTTCTGCTACTGCACACCTTGCCATGAGACAGAGGTGTATTTATTACTCATGCAGGATTCAGTGCTTCTAAGGTGTGGTTTTTTCCTGTGAAGAATGAAAGAAAGAAAAGAAAAAACTCAATGACATTGCTTTCTACTGAGTTTATAAATGTAAGTGCCAGAAGGGTTCAGGTTCCTAGCCTATATTTTTTCTAGCTAGACCCTTAAATATATTTAGTTATACTAAGTATATAAACTACAACAGAGAAGACCAAAGGGGTTTATTTCGATTTTCTGATAACCCCTGATTTAAATTCATTTCACTAATACATTTAAAAAACTAAGTTCACTGCATTTTAAAGGGTTAAAAAGTAGAAAAAGCAGCTATGCTTTACAGATAATACTACCATTTAACAACCCCACGTGAGTGCCAATATTAATGCTATGCTGAGGTACACGATGAGAAGGAAAACAAAGACTTTATTGCTTTTCTGAGATGTTTTTTACAATCAACACTCAGCAAAACTAGGAATAAGATGGCAATGTGGAATTCCTTTATGTCTTGCTAGCTGTATGGCCCGTCAGATTAATGCAGCCTTCCTCCAGCACACTGGATATATCAGACCCATTTAGACACAGCTGCCAGAACTAACATCAGGAAGGCAACTAGAAGGCCAGGCATAGGGGTACCTTTAGGCTGGCAGTCAGGTAAAAAACTCTTTCTGGAAATTTTTTTTTGGAGGAAAACATCACTGAAAGGCAACTGGAAGGGTCAGAAGTAAAATGAGAAAGCAATTTGTTAACAACATGGGGAAAACGCTGCTAGTGGACTTCAAAGCGCGAAATGTTTCTTAAAAGCAGAGCAGATGGAAGTTGATCATTTTGATGCTTGCAGGACACAGAATAGACATATTGTCAATTACTTAAAGACTGCACAGTTTATCAAATATGAGTTGGGCAAGAAGTGAAAGAGAAGTTAAAAATATAGAGGAGTTCGATGAATAAGTTAACCTAGCTGAGTGAAAATCTCTATCAAAAAATCTTACTTTAAAGCATATTTTTGACCCCAAATAAAATATTACAGTTAGCAGTGATGTTTTTTCTTGGTCTTGTTTTCAAGCTGGATTTTCCGGGGAAGTGTTGTTTAACCACATCTACTTGTGGTTAAACATCTTGTTTAACCTACTTGTTTTTTGGTATCATGCCTTACCTTTTAAACTAGTGATTTTTGATGAAGGAGCAGAGACCTCAGACACACTAGTTTCCTACATAATTAGTGCATATAGACAGTTTAATAGAGAACTCCCTGCTAATGTCTACTTGTTGCAGTATGAGGAGAAACTGCATCAGGTGTCAGTGAATTTGTACTGGTGTAGGGTGCACTGAGAAACAAAGCCAGAGAAAGGCAGGTTTCATTCTTTGTGCTGCTCATGCAGTTTTGTTTTTCCACAATCTACTAAATTCAGTAGCCAGTATATGATAAAAGACTGTCACATTTACAAGAAGACATACATCAAAAAACTAATTAGTTTTTATTATTATTATTATTTTCTATTAAAGATATTTGAAGACTTGCTATGCTACAATAGACATCCAGTTGGCTTCCGTAGGCATCCAGGCAGACAAGGAAGAAATGTCCCAGTTCGTTTTCAACTGAGTTCAAATCCAGGATTTTATTTGCCTAAAATGCTGTACTACATCAGGCCACTGTAAAGGATACTATATGGGAAGTTCATGACAGGTGAGCTTGTAATGTTAGCCATGAGCCATAAAAAAAATCGGCTCTGTGTGGTTTTGACAAAAAAAAATCAGGTCAAGTATCTCAGAATAGCCTAACAGATAAGAAACAGGTAGAGAAATACTTATACATTCATGTATTCACACATGGAAGTGGGAAGAAATATATATGAGGGGGAAAAGGGGATCATTTTGTTTTGTCCGATAGTCACACAATTATAGATGCATAAAGAAGCAAGCTGAGGTATTAGTCAAAGAGAGCTATTGAACAGGACATCAATCTGATCTAGAGACAGTACAAACAAACTAGTTTAGATAGCAATAATGCTCAGCAAACAGAGCTGAGGGGTGTGTTTGTGTGCATGTGTACGTGAGCATGTGCGTATGTGTGTGTGTGTGCATGTGTAATACACTCAAGAACTGCCAGATTGGTGTTAAACTGCAGGCCAGTTTTTTATAATTTAGGAATTACTTAGCATAACATCAACAAGAAGCCTGAGGCATTATCCATAGAAGCACAATGCTCGGGGCGTCACAAACATCTTTGCATAAAGCAAGACCAGCTGGCAGAAAGAAAGAATAATTTTCTCTAATATTTGAATTTATTAGCCATAAAGAAAGCCTGACAAGAAATGTGAGGCATGACTGTGAGTACAACAGGAGGCAGAGGTCAAACAAATGCTGCATATTCTGAATTCCACAGGAAACACCCATCCAGAGGATACTAATCACAAGCTTCAGGGACTGTGCTGATTAAAATTAAAGAAGAAAATACAAAGACAGAAGCAGTAGCAGAGAAAGTCAACATATTCTGAGCTGGCTGCTTTCAATCAAGTTAGTACATTGCCCCTTATTGGCTGGAAATTCAGTTTTCCCTCAGCAGAGCTGACTACATGCACTTTCCCAGTCTACTGCAATGGAAAGTTCAATCACCTCCAGAAAGGAAATTGCAATCCCAAACAAATGATATATTCATAAAATAATTTTGAGAGCATGTTCTAACTTGTTTGAGACACAGCCTTATTGAGATCTTTGTCTCTAGGTATCCTTAGGCTCTCAATGAGGCTTAGGGAGTTATTTAAAAATATAGATATTATAGACCATGTGAATATGGTAAATATTCCATAATGTCTGTCCTAAGGCTACAAACCACCAGACTATTCCATCTAACAAAAAATTATAAAAGAGCCATTAAACTTAGACCTCACTGAAGTGAAATGTAAGAGAGGAAAAATGCAAACTCTCCAAATGTTGATGTGTTCAAAGAGGTTGAAATCATTGCATTTTGTACACTGTGTATTTAAATACTAAAACACAGATCTAAAAAGAGGAAACACAAGGAAAGAAGGAAGGAAGAAAAGACTTGAGGGCCAAAAAAGAGTATCTTAGTCTGAGGATCTCAAATGACGCTGTGACAAGATCCAGATACACAGAGCTGAAGGAGCTCTTCAAAGTCAGTGTGAGAAAACCACTTCCTTTCTACTCAAGATTACTGCCCACAAATCTATGATGCATTTTCTCACATTCTTAGACTAGACTAGCAGACTGTGTTGGATGTAGGGGGTGTGGGGAGGGGGCACGTATGGCAGACTGACAGCCTGAGCACACCAGTTGACTAGCAGGAGTTCACTCACCTGCCACTAGCAATATCCTCCACCCAGGAGGTACTTCACATGAAAGTAAATGAAGTGTTAGATGACTTAAGCAGTGCAGAGGTCACTGCTGATGGAAGACTAGTGAGCAGGAATTCAAAGGAGCAGCTTGACAGGAATGCAATGGCGTGACAGGAGCGAAAGGAGTTGAGCGTGCAGCCCGCATCTATTCCTGAAAAACAGAACAGGGGAAGGTGAAGAGGCTCAGCTGTTTTGCATATAACCTAAGGAAAGAGGACTCGGCAAAGGAGGACTGAAGAAATCAAAAGAAGGTTGTCCAAAAGCAATGACAGTGTCAATGTGCTTTCTGCTGAGCTTTGTCCTACCATTTGCTGAGGTCATGCAGTTATAGGGCTGCAGCCCCGCAGCTCTGGTCCCACGTGGCACCTTGTGTGCTGGCATGGGGGGCTCCTCGTATTTGCAACCTTAGCTTGTGAGAAGCGATATCACATTATTGTAGGAAGGGAAACTGCTGCTCCAACACACATATTTTCTTGAAAACAGGGGAAGCTGGTACGTGCAAATGAAGGGTAAGAACAAAACTCTCTGGCACGCTTTAAGACAAGGTAAAGCTTAGGTCTGCTCAAAAGTTTTCTGTCACTTTTATTTAATGACAGAAAACAGGAGTTTCAGCAAGTTTATATATTCATGGAAAAAGCTGATTTCTATAAAAAAGCTTCATATTTTTAGGAAAGGGATTAGAAGAAGATGAAATTTTTCATGCAACTGAAAAGACTAAAAACACTTCTTGATTGCTCTTCATGTTGTCCCAGTGTAAAGAGCTGCCAAAATTTTCTCTATCACCTCCATGATTGAGTACAGAAATGAGCCACAAGCCAACGAAATCTATTTTAAACAAAGCCTTGTAGTCAGCATTGCCAAAATATATCTTTATCGTTAAAATAATAAATAACTTTGACAAAATAAGCAAAAAAAGGAAATATCTCTCTGTTATGGCCCAGGTCAGGGAAAATATGTGTCAAAATACCTGAATGACCTTTTGGAAATATTTTGTGAAAAAAAATATGAAGCACGAAATTGAAATCATATTCTGATCCTTAGTTAGTGTCACTGTGTACAGATAAGAACCAAACCACTTGTTCTGAGGTCTGGAAAAGAATGCAGACAATAAATATCAGCTTCCATTATTTCTCCTTTAACAAGCAGCACAATATTTCAGCCTCCTCTTGAGCCACCTTCTATTGTTGCTAGCAGCCAAATCTAATCTAAAGACTGGGGACATGAATGAAAGTGGAATACAATTTCTGTCTTATCCTGAAGTCTATACCAAGAATAGCCTTCACTTGATCCAGAAGAACAGTTTACAGCTCCAGGGCTTGAATACATTCCCTGTTGCTCACTTACATGCTTTGCTTGCAGGAAATCAGGTTCCTGCTGCCAATTAAGTTCGTCCTCATCACTCATCCACAGAGTCTTACTATCTGAGAGAATTTGGTTGCTCTGAGTGTGTGTGGCTACCCTGAGTTGGTGTATAACCTCATCTCTTCCAGGGCATGGCATGTAGTAGAAGAGCACACACGTTTCTGGGGATACGGAGGGGTAGGAATATGATGAGTGAATGGTCAGCTGGAGATGCTTCTTCCCTGCTCCATGCTTTATTTCACGCCTGCCACTGTGAGTTCATATGTCAAGGTCTTTTTTCTTGAATAGCACCTTTAATTTCCCAAAAGGTATCTAGAAATGCCAGGATTTGGTATAAACAGTCCAGTTCTGAAATAAAAAAAAATCTGTTGACTATTTTGTTTCTTGGTTACAGACAAAGTAATAGAATTTAACTGCTGTTGCTGTGCTAGCTAGGTGTTGTACTGTTCAGCTCACACCTCTGTCCTAGAATGATGTTTACTGAGGGGTCAGAAGCATCAGCTTCTATAGAGAGACACTGCATTATGTATGGTTGGATGTAGGCTCTGTAGTCTTGAAGCTGGGCTCCTTTGAACCTCACTGCTGGTATCCCTTTTGCTTTCACACTTTGCTTTCTGATGGAAATGTCCAATGTCTTAACTCAATATTGTATTTCTTCCTTTGCTGTAAAAAAAAGAAAAGTGGGATTAGGAGGGAAAGAATCATCCTACCTTGTTTTGTGTCACAGCGAAATAAGGATTCCAAGCAGCCTTTGCTCACTGGGCCTCCCCAGTGATGCTGTCACCAGGATAAGAGCCCCTCATGCAAGGGGAAATAAGATGCAAATATTCTCAGGTGCATGAAGTAATTCTTTCACCATGCTCAGGAGGTTTCAGAGGGTACTCTTTGTGAAAGACAAATATTGATTCCTATGTAGATGGATATGATATCTGTGTAGATAGATACCTCTGTAGACACTCAAACCTCACAGACAACCTGCATGAGGTATTTGCTGTTCAAAATGTGTAAGCCCCTTTCAGTGACTTCCCTTTTCCTACTGAGATTTTCCTAAAGATTTTTGGTTGGCTGATCATTTTATTAGTTTGCTTACCCTTGTACTTAGATTTCCTAACCCATTCTCAGGCCTGGCTAAGCTGTTTTGAGTTGTATTGCCATTGAGCATCAACACATATAAGATTATTCAGTTACAAAAATGTTTTCAGAGAAAGAGGCTGTTGCTATCAGATGGCTGCAACAATTTACAGGGAGGGAGTTCTTCATGGGAATGAATTTCTAAAAAGAATAGAAAAACACAAGAAAATAAGACTGCAGTAGCGCGATGAGCAGAGCTGGTCCGTGTTGAGAAAAGGAGTTAAATCAAAACCTTATTAAGAATGAAGCTCAATAGGTTCATTTGGGTATCTCTTCAGCTTCTGTTGCATGCCAGCATTCCTTGCAAAGAGTGCGATTTAAGTGAAAAGTACTATTTTATACTTTTCTGTTTGCAAAGATCCCGCTACTGCCCTGTCCCCACAAAATTATAAGAAAAAGAATCCAGTTCTGAGGGTTCCCAAGCACAGTGGATCAATTTAGTTGCCAGAATACAATGTTCAGAGCCCAGTCCCCCAGTTTCTGTCTTTGTTTCAAGTTATTGTGCTAAAGTGACCAACTCTGCCTGGGTGCTGATGCTGAGCTCATAAACTTAGGATGATGATGCACAACACAGTCCCTCTCTTTCCCTTTAAGTGGTCTTCTGAAATTTCAAGATCCTCATTCTTTAGTGTGCTGTGCATTTGTTATCTAGAAAGTTCGCTTCTTTGGGAAAAAACCAGTCGCCCTTTTCTCCAGGTGTAGGAGCTATATTTTCCTACGCCTATCTCCAATGTGAAAACTGGTAGTGGTTAACTGGGTAACAACTTGATGGGTCTCGTGTTTTGCCACTCTCACTTTTTGGTGTTACTCTTCCTCTCAGGATTTCATTTACGCTGCACCCACTGGCCACAAGTCTGTGGGCCAGCCTGTGGAACTCGGTAAAATAGCCCTTGGAAATCTGGTCATGGATTCTTCCCACAGACTGTCCAGCTGTTCCGATTTGGCTTTCTGTTCTCTATGTTGTTTCTGTGTACTTTTCATTTACGGGTTAATATTTGCTTATGTTTTGCTTTGATTTTCATCAGATACCTGGGTCTGTTCACTGACATTTGAATGAAAGAATCCTTTCTATCTAGAATTATTCCCATTGCTGCGTGCACTGGAATCTATTCCCAAGTTTTCTTTGCTTTGGCCATATAACAGTTAGTCAATGTATTTTGCTCTGGCTGCCTCATTTCTGGAAGCTTGCTTCAGACTTCATTGAGTTTATTGCCTACACTGTGTCAAACTACGGTTCATTATTGTCGTCATTTTATTAAAATAGTCCCTAAGTGCACCAGATTCTGAACACTTGAGTGCAATATTCCACAGAGATCTACTTTATTTTTATATTGGTCAAAGCTAACAGTAAAACTGCCATTAACAGCCAAGCTAATGCCTTTGTGAAGTGCTGCCATGCTTCTCCAGTGCCTGGCATTTAGTTGTTGGCTCTTGAATGCTGTATCTCGGTGCTGAGTACACAATGCTTTTGCATACCAGAGGTAAAACACACTTCCATTGAACAGGAAGCAGCACTAAAATAGCTGAAATCCAATTCTATATTTAGAGCTTCATACATTCTTTATAAGTTTTGTGTTATCTTTTCTGATCTGAAAAGGAAAGCAATGCATTTGGCCTTTTTGCCATATATTAAACTCCAGAGTGTTAAATAGAAAGGGGAAATGTGTATGAGTTGATAAGTGATCTTTAATATGTAAAACACACTGTGTACATTCTCCAGATCTATGGTAGAGATACTGTCTGGTTTATGTGTAGTGCAACAATTCAGAAGTGTGTGTATTTTAATGTCAAGCTCATAGAGAAGGGATAATGAAATACAGACTCCTGAGAACTTTACAGCAAAGTAGGAGAAAGTCAAAGAGGACCTGGAAACAGCATTTGTGAAGCAGAAGTAAAATACAGAAGTTTTACCATTTGTGTTCAGTTGATATTTTATGGTTTCATACAGCCTGAGTAATAACACTGCAGAGCATTTGAGACTTTTTCATGCCTTTAAGTTGAGCTTTTCCAGGGAAAGTGAGAAAACATGTGTCCACTAGTGTTTATCTTTTGTGTGAATAACCATTCTTGAAGTGTAGTCATACTGAGAATCTCGTTTTAGTGCAAGTGAAACTCTTTAGATAATCATGTCTGGATATTTTTAATAGCTCTTTGTAATATCTTATCCCTTTCCACTTTAAGTGCCTTTGAAAACCCTCCAAGGGCTCCATGAAAATGCTTTGGAACAGAGCTATATGTGTAACAACTTCAGGTATTATCAAGAAAAACTCAGATAAGAAAAGAAGTTCAAACCTCGGACTTTCCAGTCTTCTACAATTAAGATCCGCTGGTTTAACTATAGAACTTATATGGAAGACTAAAAATATGCAAGCTTCTTACCAAACCCACTATAAAGGAATTCATTCTGTTAGCTTTTTGAGACAAAGTACACCGCTTAATCATTGGGTAGGGCTGGTGAGCTGAGTGTGAGGGAACAAAATTATGATCTCACCATCCAAGAGAATAAACTGGCAAAATCTAGTGTTTGGGGCCCTGGCTTAAGGAAACAGAATCAAACTATTAATATAAACAAAAAAGTTAAATTTCTTTAATATGTCAGCAATGAGATTAATCAAAGAACAGAACCTTATAAGCATAATTTTACTCCCATATCTTATAAAAAAAAATTACAGTCATAATAATAGATTCCTTTCCCAGAGACTGATTTTACAGCAACTCTAAGTAATTACACACATCTGGTGATAACTTTAAAAATTGCAGTTATAAAAGGAGCTAAACTAAAGACTACAGATTTCTTGAGCTATAATAGATCAAGTTCTGGAGCCATATCCATTGTGACACTCTTCAAAGGACAAATGCTGCTGAAAATTTGGAAAGACTCAACTGTAAACTTATTTATAACATTGTTATTATTAACATCTGTGTAACAGAGATCTAATTTCCCCAGTGGTGGAAAAGCAGCATGAAAGATTTTGCTGCACACCTCTAATTAAGTTCAACCCAAGTGCAAGCAGTGTTGTATGATAGAAATTTCACATCACAGTGAACTTGACTGGACTGATGGTTGATCATCACAGATGAATATTTACAGAATTTTCAAGAGTTCCCTTCTCCCCATTTATATGAGTAAAAAGCAGTGATATACATTGCAAAAAATGTGTAAAGTATACATTTTTCATCATATAGTTCAGAAATCTGTCAAACCCTCTTGGCTGGCTCATCAAACCCTGACCACTAATCCATCTCCCCTGCTCAACTCAAACATCCTGGACATCTTGGTAGTGTCATATAGCTGTCATTTTTCAAGCTATCCATCAAAGAAGAGTTTCCTTCCTTTCCCAAAAGAGACACCTCTCCTTCCCCTCAAAATTTCAAGACAATGTTAGGCACTGGATTAGTGGCAGAATCAGCGTTTGATACTCCTCCACCCAGCAAAAGAAATGGGACCTCAAGAGCTGTGTGCTTCCACCGTATCGTAACGGTTTGGCAATGCTTGTGTTTACTCCCAGTTATTTTTCTTGCTATTGTGCTCTTATCTGAATGCCTCACAATCTTTTGGGTAGTTAGAGCAACACTGTGAGATAAAGGACAATTCCTCTGTCACAGGTTTGGCAACTAGAGCCAGAATTCTCAAAGGCATTTAGTACATTTTATCCTGGGTCAGAGACAGCCAGGGAGACATGGCTAACAGTTCAAATGCAACCTTAGGCCTGAACTCATTATATTATGAAGCCACAGGACTTATAGAATCATAGTAGATTCATTAAGGTTGGAAAAGACCTCTAAAATCATTGAGTTCAACTACTAACCTAACACTGCCAGGTCCACTCCCAATAGTGGATGATGCTTAGTCTATATACCTGGCAGTGAGAGAAAAAAAATTATCAGAGGCTCCCAAGAGAGCCATCACTAGCTTGCCCAGGCACTCAGGGCTACAGGCTTGAACCATTTCCATCCTCTGTTGGAAAGGTGGGTCCCTGAGGAGACAACAATATCAGTGTACTTCTGGATCTCCTCCTCTCTTGGCTCACCAAAGTGCATTATATGTCTTGAGCCTCTCACCTGTAGGAAATGCATGTGTAGTTGTAAGAGCTAGCATCTCATGACTTATTAGTCAGTTCCCTAATCCAGGACATCTGAAACCCAGGTGGTGAACCAGGGGCTCCCAGGTGAACATTTCTGTCTGTGCTTCACATTCTTGTCCAAAGTAGTCCTTTGTTGCTGTTGCTCATTGTATTAGACTTCCCCCTCCATGCCCTGCATGTTTAGGAAAAGAAAATGAGGCTGGCAGGGGCAGACAGTGCCACAGAGCTTAACTTCAGCCTTTGGTACTACTGGGGTACAGATAGCTTCACGCACAGCCTCACTGGGGATCTCCAACAGCAGGATCTTCACCACTGCAGTGACCTGGCCCTCGAAAGCATCATTAGCAGCTGTTGGGAAACATGGTAATTCTGCATGATGGTTACAAGATTCTGGGGGAAAACAGCTCTTGTGGCTCATGAATGTAGGGTCACACAAAACATAATACCATAGCAGTGTGTCTGTGAGCCCAAGCAAAACAGTCCTCCAGCTTCTGGGCTTATTAATGTTTTTCTCATTTGAGTACAGAGTTGAGTGGTTATTTTTTATAACTAGTTACAGCACATTTTTGTGTATTTCCAAGAGGTACCAGAAGTCATTTAAGGAGGGGAATAGAAAGAGAATCTGTATGCCTTTGACTTTTTGTCCACTGAATTTGATTGGAGACACTGGGTTTTGTAAGTAGAGGCAGATTAACTGGGCAAAATATCTACCTTAAGATGCAGATATACATGCGTATTGTATGTCCAGAACAGAACCTGTTAATGTGTCTCTGTGTGCGTATGTTTGGTGATCTGGCATTTGGAAAGGTGTATAAAAATTCAGTCTTTTACCTGACAAGTAATAAACCCGTTGTCAAGTCAGAACAAAATCCTCTTGCCATACAGTCAAACCCTGCTTCATGGGGTCATGGTGGTGGGGTAATGAAACTGAAAATTATTGTTAGACTATTTCTTCTAAAGTACTTTCCTGAAAAGCCAGGCATCTTACTAACATCAGTCCAATTACAGGACCCAGAGGGAAGGGAAATTATAAGTCGTATTTTGGAAATAGCCCCAGGATGCACTTTGTGTGCCTCTGAACCAGGAAACCCCCAAAGAGCATAAGTCTGGCATACAGTAGCTGGCTCATTCCCAGGTAGAAATCTTCAGTCTCACTGAAAGCCTGACAGACACACTGCAATGCATATATCATAAAAGCTTCAGCAGTGGCACTTAACCATTCAGATCTGGCTATAAAAAATTATTTGAGTTTGGGGGAGCAAAACTGGCAGATATTTTTGGGGATAAATACTAAGTGTCATTGAAACTCTGGTTCCATAATCCATTGGAATGATTTCTTTGTTGTTATTGTTCAACATAATAAACTTAACCTTATTATTTCAATGGCCTAAAGAGACATATGAGTTCACAGAATGAGTAGTCCTGGGCAAAACCAGACTCACACAGACCACAAGGTCACAAGCATACATACTTGGGTAGATGTGGGCCCAGGAAGACTACTTATTAGTAAGTACTGTTGTGAATCCATTATGAAAAAAGATATTGTTTAGTGAATATTTCCTTTGATGCTACCAGGCAGGGCAGAACATACTTGTCTGTTTATGCTTATGCTTTCAACTCTATTCAACAAATCAATACTGGAGGAGTTTTCTTCTTCTATTTTAATTCTTAACTTTCCTTGCTCTAGTTTGAAATAGCATGGAGGAAAGAGAAAGAGGCACTTAGCATGTGAGTTTTGGAACCAGGTATTGTAAATCTCAGCAGCCAGCCGGCAGCTGACATCTTCTAATGAGAATGATCCTTTTCTGCAAAGAGCCAAGTTCCTTCTTCTGGGTTCTGCAGTTGCCAGCTTACTGCTATAGAAAGACTCTCAGGGACAAAAATATGTTAGAAAGTAGTAGTGGGAAGGGAAATAGTATTGGCTGCAAACCTGTCAACCCAAATCAGATGTTAGCTTCCCTTCTTGCTACCAATTTAGTAGAAGTAAGCTAAGGATTTGAGAATGTAACTTTTCATCAAATATGATCCTATGTTTCACTCTCTATGTTAAAATGTGCCATTATATTAGTGCTCTCTTGCTTTTATGTTTCTAAAGTGAAAGAAAAATATTTTTTTTTGTTTCTTTCCTTTTTTTTTTTTTTTTAGTAGGCTGGAAACATAACAGTATGACAGTCATTTGCAGCTGAAACTTCCTTTCCTCTCACTTCTCTCCCCACACCCCATTCAAATCCACCAAGACCTATTTAAGCACACAAGAGCTTTCTGTGTGGTCAAATTGTTTTTTCCATGGCACTAATAATTCTGCTTGCTGTTAAGCTTTCAACATACAAAAGCAGGACATATTCTTTATATACCTGATACTACTACTTTTTTTTTTTTTAATTTTGGATTGAAAAACAAAAGTAAAAGTTGCCCAGGGGGCAAGAAGAGAAGTTGTCTGTGTAGATATTTGCCTCTTCTGCTTCTGGGAAATCCTCTGTATTGGACACCCTTCAGACTGCATATCTGGAAGCACGCAGCATGACTTCCAAGACTTCCCATGATGTTTGGAGTTCTCTTTAGGCTCCAGCTGTGGGAAGAAGGCAACTTGAGTGGGAAATTCAGCTCACTTTCCTTTTTTCTCAAAGCAAGTGACAAGTATTTCAGATCTCAGAGAACAGCCTATGACATGGGTGCACACTTCTTGTCTGGAGACAGAAGGCTGATAAAAAATACAATTTAGAAACCCTTGTGACCTTTAACCTAGTATCTTGGTTGTCTTTATGGGATGTGGGTGAGCCAAAAAGAGTCCACAAATTATTTTTGAGTGCTTGGGTTTGGCAGTCCTGAGCAGACAGGTAGGCAGACATCTGATGTTTAAAAGACATGATAGATAAGAGACAGCCTCAACTCTGTACACACAGCATAGAGAGGGAAGCTGGCTGGAGGCCCTGCGTTCTTTCTATAAATTGCCAAAGGGAATGAAATTCAGAGTAAATGCTTAGACTTTTTGATTAAATCAATCCATTGCCACTACCCAATGCATCTTGCGTTCTCTTTTATTGCAGCACATTACCCAGTGATAGTTGATACCATAAATGATCTCTATAATCTTCTGGGTGAAGTAAGGATAGGCTGGCCTCATTATCTTCAAATTTTCTTCCTTTTTTTTTGCCTCAATCAGGTTTTTAACATCCTCTTAAATATCTTTTATTTTATATTTATTGTATGAGAAGATAAAGGAATTCATCCTGGATATGCTTAAATAGTTGTGAATGATGTAGGTGTAGAGTCAAGCTGAAGTGGATGCCTTCTCAAAATGAAATTGCTGTAAAGGGACCTACCTGTGATGGAAGAAATAGCAAAGGGTAGAGAGCAAAACTCCTATGTACTTTTACTCTTCTGTGCCCTTTTCTCTATTCATCAATTTGCCTGCTGGGGAACAGGCCATTGTTTAATTTAGTGATGCAGTCTAGTAGTCCTGTTGTCAGGATCTGTGGATAACATTATAAATTACAATCTACATTTGGGGAAATAGTGCAACAGGCCACAGGGTTGCTTCAGGCTCTTCAGGCACAGAAGGAAAACTGAGAAACTAACTCATTCTTTCCCCCTTTCAAAGGAACATAGATTCTTAAAATTGCCCTTGTAAGTCTGTGAAATTGCTTTAATGTAGTAAAAAAAAAGAGTAACCAATCCTATATATATAGCACACAACATAACATATGCAGGCACTCAGAGCTGCTCAAGTCCTCACTTTGGAGGCCTCTGGAGTTGCACAGACAGCCTGTCCACTTCCCTCATAACCAAAGCATCAGTGAAAAATGTTTCATAAAGTTATAAGCTCATACATGTTGGAGGCAGACAGTTATCCTGGCCTAGAACTCATCACAAAAGTAAATGAGAGACACTGCAGAAAATTTCTGGCCATAAAATACACACAGACACATACACACTCTTGGAAGGGACAGCTAGACCTTTCAGCCTGTCTTTGTTAGTTCAGTAGTTCTAAAGAAAACCAGGCAAGACTGTTAGCATTAATAGCTGAACACCAAAGTCTGAGAGCTTCTGTAGCAATTGCACTGTGTATTTTATGTGCATGGATATGCTGGGAAAACAAAACAATGACAGATCCGCAATGGGCATATATGAATGTGTCTGTGCGTATGTGCAAGACCTTTATTTTCCTGCCTTCCCCCCCAATACTTAAACAGCCATGTGCCTGATAACTGCAGCACAGGCAGTACCTGAAACTGCTCCCAGAGCCGGGATGCTCACAGCATCATCTTCCAACCAGTGTTTCCCAATATCTGCACATGGATCAGATACCACAGCCTGGCCTTTCCTGGAGGCACTTCCTGAATGTCCAACCAGTAACAGCGCTAGACAAATTCCACTCCTAATTCTCAATAGTTTTTTCATCAAACCAACTGTGAATTATTGCCCTTCCTACTAAGGTGGGCTTGGTTTTACCAAGAGGAGCACTGTGCCATGGCTGTCCAGTTGGGGCACATCATTAAGCACCCTTGGATGTGGCTGTGAGCATAGCTCCTTCTTGCTGAGAAGTTCAGGGCATGGTCCTTCTCCTAACCCCTAGGAGGCAACTGGAGTGTTGGGAAGACTGTCACTCTTAGAAGGAGAAATGGTGACATGCCAAGCTGCAGAGCTGATACCTGCCATGATTTCCAAATGTGACAAGATGCCTGCCAAATATTTTCTGTAGCAGTTCTGTGAGACTGGATTTTTCCCAGAGGAAAGGGAGCCTAGGAGGACAGGTTTCAACCCCCCCAATACTCCTACCCACTTTTTTGTGCTGTGGGCTAGATTTTAATATTTCTGGTCAGTGGAACTCAGGACTATTTGCAACTCCATACTAGCAATAAAGCAAGGGAGAAAAACAGCAGGATTGTATATGATGACAGTAAAGCAGGGTCAAGTACAAAAGAAAAACTGTTAAAGCCTCTTTGTATAGAATGGTGGTTTGGCTTTTATTTTGCAAAGATTCATGCCCATGAAAATCCCTCTTTTGAGAAGCAGCTTACATTTCTGGAATGGCAAACTGCTTCCAGGTTCGCAGAAAAAGGATCCTGAGGGCCACCAAGCTGAACATGAGCCAGTGATGTGCCCTTGCAGTAAAGATGTCTAATGGTATCCTGGGCTACGTTAGGCAAAATATTGCTTAAGTGAGATAAGCCTTCCCCTCTAATCAGCCCTGGTGAGGCCATCCCTGTGCCCCATTCTTGGCTCCCAGTGCAAGAGAGACATGGATATATTGAAGAGAGTTCATCTTGAGCAGGGGAGTAGGACCAGATGAGCTCCAGAGGTTCCTTCCAACTTCGACTGTTCTGTACTTAGGTGACTCTGTAAAAAGCTTTCCTTTGGTTGTAGTTTGATTTTTTCTTCAGCTATATAGCTTTCAAACCATTCAGAATAAAAAAGAGGAAAGTAAGCTCAAACATGAAGGAAGATGCAAAAGAGATTTTCCCATCTGAACCTATTCCTTCCCTCTCCCTATTGTCTCTTTTTCTCACAAAGGGTCTGATCAAGAAAAAGATGCTGAGCATAACCCACTAATCCACTAATGCTCAGCATCTTTCACTCAACCCCAGCACCCATGACTAAATAACATAGTTGTTCCCTCTGTCCCATGCAAGAAGTGCCAGCACACACACACACACACACACACACCCACACCCACACCCCACACACACTGTCTTCCCGCAGAGTCCAGGCATGCCTTCCAGAGGAACAACATTGATGTGCAGTGCACATCCACTCTAATTTTGACTCAAATAGAAAAAGAAATAAATGACTCCCTCATTCATCTCTCCCCCCCACCCTTTCCCCGATTGTCACTGGGAGGCACTGAGAAGTACATGTGCATGAAAGCAACTCAGCTGGCCACTAGTTTCTGGGCCTCATTAGCAAAGATTTGGATGATGAAAAACCTTGACCAAATTTGAACATTTTATAAATAATAGCCTAAAACCAGAACAATCAGTGAGTCAGTATTTCTCTAAGCACTGC